>NW_023458979.1:6178-52051 GCF_013731165.1 Rhagoletis pomonella
CTTGGAGATGTGTTGCGATGATGTTGCTTGGATGTTGCCTGGGTGCTCATATCCTGACAGGCTGGCGCTACAAAGTGTAGAAAAAGAGAAGTCTTATGAAGAGATGTGGTGATCTCCGAAATAGCTGCTATAACTTCTACCGCTTAGACTTTGTTGCTTTTTCAATTTTTTTCTAATAAACAATCGTGGTACAAAGCTCAATAAAAATATTAAATTTAACTTATTTAATAAGCTAAGTAAATGATCAAAATATTGGTATCAATCAAAATGGGTTTGACAAGGCTTTATTTCTGAACTATATTTAAGGGGTTGCCACATGTTTAAAAAATCAAAATCAACTTAATTCATCAGTTAATTAAAATATGTACCACAATGTCGTTCGAGGGTAATTTAAGAAGATTATAGCTTGAAACTACGTCTGAAGAGGGCTGCCACATGTTAAAAAATTCGAATTTAATTAGCTTACACGAAATTTATTCGAATTACAGGTGCCAAAATAAAATATTCATCACCATGTTAGGGGAAGGAAATTTACGAATATTTTAGCTTGAAAATACATTTTACGAGGGTTGCCGCCTGTTGGAAAAGTCGAATTTGACTTTTAACTTACATATATACAAATTATATGAAATATTAAAATACAGGTGTCAATTGTGGCAACATTTATAATGTTGTAAAAGAGTTGCCAACTGTTTAAGAAGTTACATTGAAATTATTTTGTAAAAAAGATGAATTATCAAGAGATATATATCAATCGAAATGTGTTTGAAAAGGCTTTATATCTCACCTCTGTTTGAAAAATCAAATTCAAATTAATTCATCAGTTAATTGAAATTTGTGTCACCAGAGAAAGAGACTGAAAAAGACTTTAGCTTGAAAATACGTTTGGAAAGGAGTTCCACCTATTTGAATAGTCGAATTTAGTCAACTTATACACAAGTTTTATGAAAAATTAAAATCCTCGAGTAAATAAGACAGTATCTTTTATTAGGCTTGCCACCTTTTCGAAAAATCGTACTTATCTAACTAAGTATATACGTATATTATACGAGAGGGATTTTTTGTGAAGGTCACTAGATTTGCACCGTTCTTTCTAATTTCAAGTATGAGAGGTGGCTGTATAAATGGGTTAAGATTTTGTTTTTTGAAGTTGGAATTTTTTATCGGTACAGGGTGATTTGAAATTTTGGAGATATTAAAAACCGAAACTATGCGAGACCTCTCTTCACTCAGAAACGGCTGAAGGGCATTTAGATGAAATATGGCACTCGAATCGCTTATAATTCTGATTAACATTTACAATATTTTTTAGATATTTTAAATTCAATTTTGGGCGTTTTAACGCCATGCGGGTTCACTACTACATACATATTATTTGTGATTTGCTTTGCCAACCAAATAAAAGATAAGTTTTATTTGTGATTTGCGTAGTCAACCAAATACAAGATAAGTTTTGCTTGTTAATTGATTCGTGAACCCAAAAAAAAAAACAATTTTATTTTTGTATGGGCCAAATTCCTATGAACTTGTTTGCTGGGTTGGATCTACTTCGGCTGATGGAGTAAAAAGGCGAGATGTTGTATCAGAGACTGGCAAACGAAGCTGATTTTGTGGCTATAAGCCAATGGTCGGCACGCCATAGTACAATTGTACAAGCTCTCATCACACGCATTTGTTACGCTCTTTCGTTTAGTCGTCGCTGAGCAAGCAACGAATCAACATCGTGTTTGGCTGTTGCGCTTTGTTTCTTGAATGCAAAAATGCCTTGCGAGAAATATTACATGCTTGAAAATGCTTTTGGTGACATGCAATGCCTTTTGTGTTACAGGTCATTTAAAAAATAAAGAATATGCTATTCAAAGACATTTTGATTCTTTTCGTAAGGAAATATTTTGATGAAGAAGAAATACAACAACTTTTTATTGAAAAAAAGTTAATAATTTTTTCCAAGGAATTAAAGGGAATATGTATGCGATTTAAAGACATTTTTAATCATTTCATAATGATATGGGAAATTTTGATGGACATGAATTTAAATTTTTTTATTTAAATTTTCAATATTTGGCGTTGACGAATCCAAATGAATTTTTAAATTTTTTATTTGAGTTTTACTTCAATATTTTCATAACTCAAAAAACTATAAACTCGAGAAAACCAGTTTTAAAATTTTGAATTTACATATACTCCCGAGGGAAAAATTAATACATATTCAGCTTTGTCATGAGTTTCATTTTCTCCAAGCCGGTTCACTTTTCACTTTTTGTTTCCGTGAATTTACTATGCGCGGATGAACATTTTTCGGGTGAATTTTTTTTTCGGGCGAAAGTCAGGATAAGGTTGATTTTGTTCTAGTGAGCTACTAGTAATCCATAAAATTTTTACACATCATAAGAAAGAGCTAATGTACATTCTTGCATACTTAACCCGATTTTTGCTTTATTGGGATTATGATACTTTTATAGTAAATGAGCGATGCACATATATGTACATATTTATGTGTTAAATATACGTATTTATGTGTTTTTATTGAAGACCGATAAGTTAAAAATTTTGTTTCACTTCTCGTAATTTCCTACTGGGTTGCTCATGCGAAGCAGTTCTCTTGTGCTTACCAAAACAAACACAGTTTAACTTTTGCCGACCACTGCTATAAGCCTACTCACATTAAAAACGGGGGATGAACGAACACCAGCGCATAGCGCAGAGTGCTTGCAAATGCAGCCACCACAAGTGAGCGTGCACGAAACCAGCAACCGCCGTATTTGATCGACTGCCGAAAGCACGATACTGCATTTGGACGGTTACCGAAAGCAAGAGAGCTCATTTGGACGTATGCCGAAAGCATGAGAGCTCTATGGTACGGTTGGCGAAGCAAGACGCCGCAGTTCATTTGTGGCAGAAGTCGTTTGACTTGTTGCTCAGTGTTGCCAGATTTTTTTTGTAGCGCATCCCCATATCGAGCTTCAGTTATCCCCAAAAAATCCCCATTTGTCTCCTAAATCCCCATTTAAATCCCCTTAAGTATGAAATAAAAAAATATGTATTCTTATTTCTGTTAGTTCATTTTAATTGAGAGTTTTCGGTTACAAATTTTCACAGCTTTATATTTGTACATATTTACATATGTGATCATTTGGTGATTTAGTTTTATGGTTTTTGGAGACTATTTAATAACATACCTTTGGTCCAAGGTTCCTCTTCCCATTGCTGTCTGTAAATTCATCAAATTAGTATGTTTTTTTATGCGCTTGCCACTTTGAAAATTTCTTTTTACACTAAATAATAATAATAATAATAATAGATTGACGCTTACACATATGTTAGTGTTTGGCCGAGCTTCTCCTCTGATTTGTGGCGTGCGCCTTGATGCTGTCACAAAGCGGAGGGACCTACAGTTTTACGCCGACTCCGAACGGCGATTGTATTTTTATGAGAAGCTGTTTTTCATGGCAGAAATACACTCGGAGGTTTGCCATTGCCTGCCGAGCGACGACCGCTGTTAAGAAAAAACCTTTTTTCTATATTTTTTGCGATGTTGCTTTGACCAGGGTTTGAACCCAGGCGTTGCGGAGTGGAAGCGCGCACTGCTTACCACTATACCACAGCGGTCGACAAATACACTAAATAAAGAACCGACAATGTTGGCGCAAGGGAATCGGAAATAAATGTAGCTCATTCGGTGAATGCCAATCACAGCGGTCCTTTTACAATTTGGTGTAAAGTGAGAGAAAATTGTTTGTTCAGCGATGTTCAGCCAATCAAAGCAGACATTTGCGCCGAATAATGCTTTTACAAAGAAAATCTTTGTTTTGAAATTTTTAAGGGCAGGCAATAAAATATATGTATTTTAATTTCAATATGAATATTTTAAATCAAATAAAAATCCCCATCAAATCCCCACATCGCCAAACGGAAAAAGCTATCCCCAAATTGTTTCAGAAATCCCCAAAATGGGGCGAAATCCGCACATCTGGCACCACTGTTGTTGCTGAAAGCCATTTCATTTGTTGCTGAAGGCATGTTTGATGGGTTGCCGAAGTCATGATACTTAATTTCAAAAACAATTCAACGACATTTGCTTGTTTGAAATGAAGCATTGATATGTAAATACATACATACATACATACGTACTAGAGGCCAGCGCAAGTGTATTTGCCGCATTTCATTCAATAAGTACTCCTTGCTTTGTACTCTACTCCCAACAACTTGTTACTCTTTTTCCGCATACATACACTACTTGGCGTTGAGAGAGTAAATACTTGACGTACTTGCTATTACTCCACCAAAGTACGTACTCTACTTTCTCTCATCGCGTACGAGAGATATTTGCTGCTGCCAAAAGGGAGTAGCAAATCTACTATCTGTATACTTGTAGTGCGTATTAAATTTCAATTCTGGTTGTTAGCCTACTAGTTGATATCGTTTGCAGCGCTGGTCAGTGAAATTGAAAGAGTAAAAATAGAATATGGAAATTGACGATGTAAGGAAATGTTTACGGCCTTATTTATAAAAAATAACGTAGATTTAGACAGTTGTTTAATGTGACATTTTCATAAAACTTTTATATTCAAGCAGCTTTTTAAATCTATGTATGTACATAAATTTTTATAAAAGTATTATTTCTCGTCTCTCATTTTCTATAAAACTATTTGCAGTAATTAACCAAGAAATAAGTTGTCAAAAACAATAACTTAAGCAATGCTGCTATACGAAATAAAATTATTAGTGGCAAATCAAAATTTTGAAAAGTGCCGATTTTCACATTCGATAGTTGGACATGGTAGCGACGAGATGTACGAGCATTTTTTTCTTAAGAGCTGCATACTGATTTAAGAAATTTTTTATGGAAGAAAATTTATTTTCCATTTATTGTGCGTAATTTTATATGAATTTTTAGTTTTTCTTGAGAGCCTTTACAAATAAAAAAAATTTCGGAATATGTACATACATATGTACATACATACGCAGCCATATAACTTTATTTCAAGAGAAACGAATTTTCATTTGGCACGTTCAGAAGGCGAAACAGCTCAGTAACTGGTGCGATTGCACCTTCTGAACGCGTTGTTGCGTACTTCTGATCAACTGAATAGTTGCGCGTTAGATGATCGTAAAATTTTTCTGATCATTTGAGACAACATGTTGGTGTGTACCTTTGAGAGTTGAATTTTACAGCTAATGTATGAAGTCGTTCAAAAGACGCATAACGATCACTGATTTTTGTTTAGCAACGGTTGCGCTCAACTGCTGCGCCTTCTGAACCTACCTATTGATAACTTTTTTTTTTTTTTTTGATAACACTACGACAGCTCAAATTGGTATTGAGTAAAACCAAATGCAAGATAGAGTTTTTAAATTTCATTGAGTTTTTTTAATAAATACTAAAATTAGAGGTGTATGAATGGCGAAAGAAAAACTGTATCCGATTTTTTTAAATCGAAACTACATTTTTACATATGTACATGCATACATAAATATATTTAATATGAAATTGAAACTTTCACATCAATGTGCGCTATGTTCAAACCCATGGTTTCAATTGTACGCATATCGTCAGGGTTTTCCCCACAACTTGGTTTTGCTGCAGTGAAGCGACAGAACAAGTGACGAGAAAAAATATATGCGGACACTTACATATATATGTATCTATGCAAATACGTATCTATGCACATACGTATCTATGCACATACATACATATGTACTTAGGTATGTATATCAGCATTTTAGTTGAAAGTACGTTTTGCTCGTCGCTCTCTTCATCGCTCCACTACATTCCTGTCCTTAGTTTTATTCAGATACCACAAATGCACGATCCAGAAAATTCTTCTATCATACTTGCCACAAATGTATGTTTTCTTCGAAAATACTCAAGTACTACCAGTAGAGTACTCTACTGTCAAATACCTTTTACTCGCAGTAGTTGCGGAAGGCAAAGTAAATACTCTACGCGTCTTGCTATTGATCGGTAGTTTACGTACGCTTGCAGAAACTGGTTTATGCTTACTCACACCTGACCCGAACGATGAGAGTAAAGGAGGGAAAGTATTTGCGCGGCGATCGGATGTCTTGTTAGGCCCTTTAAATGGAATTGCGCAGGAGTTTAATACGTACGTACATATTCACATTCCTCACAACTAGCCCGCCAACACGTTCTTGGCGCCAGCAGAGAGTAAAATTGAATGGTAGACGCGCTATAAATACGTACTTACATACGAGACCATGATTCAATAATACAAGGTTAGATAGTTATTGACAGCTGCGGTTTGACACTCCCTTACAAAAGGTTGCATTTGCGAAGGACAGAGCAAGGGCAAGAATGCAATCCCTTGTTGCGAAAATGGTAGTAGAAAAGTACGCAAAGTAGGCAATTAGTAGTGAAATTCCTTTTGTAAATTCTAATGTATTTGCAGGAAATCTGGCATTTTAAACGAAATGTTGAACGTAATATTGATATATCTACGTAAATTACGTAATTTTTATGCTATTTGGGTGTATAAAAACTGCAAAATGACTCAAAATTAAAATAAGACTACTATGAGATTGATGTAAACATACAATGCTTATGTTTTCATCAGTAAAATATGCTTCATATGCATATACAAATAAACATATTGCACAAAAGCTTATACTTTTATTTCACACCAACGCTACACTGTTTCCAGGTAAATTTGCAAAGAAGCAACACGGTGCCACTGCTAAGGGAGCGGTGCGAGAGAGACAACTGTCAGTTTATCGAACCTTGTATTATTGAATCATGATACGAGACGATAAATTACCCTTCACTACATTCGTCGTGATTTCGGCAACAAGTCAAATGGCTTTCAGCAACAAGTCAAACGACTTTTGCAACAAATGAACTGCGGCGCCTTGCTTCGCCAACCGACCCAATGAGCTCTAATGCTTTCGGCAACCGTTCAAATGCCGCGTTTGCTAGTTTCGTGAACGAGCATTCGGAATACTGTTTTGCCGAAGTCAATATCAGTAGCCCTGTTCGCGTACGCACTATCCAGTAAACCCAGTACTAATTTTACTGGTTTTTTACTGGATGTCATTTTCGTACGCAAAAACTTGCAAGAAACTAGCAAAAGTGGGGAAATAGAGAGAGCAAAAATGACAGCTGAACTTGCAAGTTTTACTGGATTTTTACTGGATAAATTTTTACTAGCAACTATTTGCTAGTAAGAAAAACAGCTGATGGCATGATGCTTAATGTAATTCACATTAGGTTCATTCCTTATGGACTAAAATCTGAAAAGTGTCAAAATGCCAGAGCGTAAGCAAAATGCGCTCACTAAAAGAGAATAACAGGAAAAGTAAGGAACGCAAAAAACCAAATTTTTAGTCCAAAGAATGGCAATGGTTTATGCCTTAATCCGGGAAAGTCTAAATGTATTGTAATTCATAGAAAATATCTCGATATTAATTATCTCGACAAAATTAGGCTAGATAAATCTGAAATTGAATATGTTGACAGGGCTAAAAATCTTAGCGTCATCTTTAACAACACATTGACATGGGATGAGCACATCTTTAACACAGTAGGTAAAGTGTATGGAATGCTTCGTACACTCTGGTCAGTTCAGTATTTCACTCCAATAAATATAAGACTACATTTAGCTAAAGCGTACTTAATACCTACGCTTCTTTATGGATGTGAAATGTATGCAAATTGTGACTGTGTATGTAAGAAAAAGTTAAATGTTGTCTATAACAACATTGCCAGATATGTGTACGGGCTAAAAAGACTTGACCATGTCTCAGCATTTTCTAAAAATTTATTCAGCGTTTCGTTTGATGACCTATTAAAAGTTAGAACACTTGCTGCCTTATACAAAATTATAAATTCTAAGGAGCCTAGTTATTTGTACGAAAGACTTCAATTTCTCCAATCATTGAGGTCTGAACTTTTAGTACACACCAAATATCGAACCCTTGTCTCTGAACGTCAGTTTTTTATCAATTCCATACGTCTTTGGAACTCTCTTCCTATTAGGTTAAGAAAACTAAAAAATGCGCTGCCTTTTAAAAACCAATTAACTAACTATTATAGCAATGAATGCAATTAATATATAAATTTGTTTACTCTGTGTGTACCTGAATTTCCTACATATTGTTATATAAATTTTATTTTTTCTTTTTTTCTTTTTCTTTTTAATTTCTACTACTACTTTCTATTATTATTTATTTTTTCTTCTGTTTCCCCCGCCCCCTCCCTCTTTTCCAAATAAATAAGTATATTCTAAATTGCCATACACTGTATCATATACATATGTTATTTTAGATATAATAAAAAAATTGTAAACGCGTGACTAGCACTATAAAATAATTGTAAAATTGTTGTGTTAGGATAAATCAATAAATAAACAAACAAACAAAACTAACGTCAAATAAGAATGGAAATGTATGTACAAAACACATTCACACAAGCACAAGCACAATAAACACTTACTATATCAATTATTTTTTGTCTCCTTCCAATTTCAATTCACTTTTTTTACTTTTTAGATTATTCTCACTTTTTGCGTATTCTTTAATTTCCGTTAATTTAAATTTAGTTGAGTTTGACACTTTACAGGATTTTGCCAGAAAAAATTCTTCTGACTAAATCTGACTACTTCGGACTGATGAGAGTCACTCTCACTGAGCGTTGCTCTCTCATTTTTGCTGTCATTTCCGAGTTAAGGAACGCTTTTTAGACTAAATCTGACTACTTCGGACTTTTTCTGACTATTTCTGGGAGATAAGGAATGCTCTCTCATTTTTGCTGTCATTTCCGAGTTAAGGAACGCTTTTTAGACTAAATCTGACTACTTCGGACTTTTTCTGACTATTTCTGGGAGATAAGGAATGCTCCTATTACCGAAATAATTGTTTGTGGTGCTTTTAGAGTTGCAATTGACAAAATAAACCTATTTAAATATATAATAAGATGGAAAATACTAGTTTTCTAAGAAAATTGCATGGAAAAATAACAAATTAATCAGCTGTTCATAAAACTAGCAACTCCTTGCTTGTTTTGGGATTTCGTACTTTCTTGCATATTTCACTCATTGGGAATAAATATTGGCTTACTCTCCGAAATTTGGTTACTGGCAAGTTACTGAATATTTTTTGCTAGAGAATACGAAAACACAACTAGTATGAGCTGTTATAGGTATCGTCAGGGATGCCGTTTGGATCTAAATAGATCCAATTGGATACATTTTCAGGCGAATTTTTGCGTGATACTTATTTTTTCCGATCAGTATAAATGTGGATACTTTTTTTAATAGGGCAAAATTTTATATTTTCTATAAAGTTTTTTTTCGTTCAAAAATCGGTTTTCATTAAAGATGGTAGAAAGCATTACGTTTTCTAAATGTATTAAAAACCGCTACTTAAGCGTGAAGTTAAAGCATTTTATTCTTTGTGAACGAAGCAATGAACATATGAAGAGATCTCACCAAAATAATAATTAGCTAAAAAGAATGCTTTAAGCAAGATCTTAATATACATATATATAAAGTAGATATATACTTTTTCTGTAGTAATCTCTTTCATATCATATATTTTCATTTGTTAATTTAAAAAGAAAGAAGATCTCAATGTAGTTTAAAATACACTGTTAAAAACTAAATTTGATTTATTTAAGGAAATTTGTATGAATTTTACTGAAAAAGCTTTAGATACACTCTAAAACCTTTTGTTTATTTGCGCATATTAAGAGAGGTAACCAGTTTTCTCTTTTAATGTGTGAAAATTTGCACACCGTGTAGTAAAATTAAACATTGCCTGTTTACTTTTACATACCAAATTTGTCGCGAAGAGCAAAGTTACACATAAAATGTTTAAAATAGAGTAAATGTGAGCCCCTAATGTTCATTATTAGTAGGAAATGTATTTTTAGTTAGAAAATTTTTACATTTTTTTTATATGTGTATTTATGTGTATAGTTTAAAGATCTCAAGTTCAAATTAAATCCTGAACATCTTATACGTATATTTATACAGATTTTTTTTGAAAAATAGATACTTTTCAGTAGTAGTTTTACATGCTCTTTCTAGAGTGTACTTACTATTTATTATACTTACTTTGTAAAATACTTATGCACAAAAGGTGTACTTTATAAATTGAAATTACAAATGTTTGATTTTATGAAAAATAAAAATATATACACATGTACTCCAAGTCCTTAGGATGGGCTAAATTGTGTCTTTTTCTTGAAATTTTCTTACAAATTATGAGATATATACGTAAAACAAGAAAATTGGATACATTTGGATACTTTTCTGGCTTGGTCAGTGATACATTTTCTTGAGACGGCGCGGCAAAACTGAGTATCGTTCACTTGTGGTGGCTGTATTTGCAAGACAGCACGCTATGCGCTGGTGTTCAGTCATCCTCTAATTTCTTTTAGGTATCGATACTACTAGCCAACGCGCTGCTCAGTCATACAAAGCAGCGTTAAACCCAAGCCAGTCTCTGATGTTTATATTTTCCTTTGTACCTCCTACGCGTTTCGACACTCTCGTGTCACCTTCAGGGAGTCTGTTTTATTTAAACGATAAACAATAAACATGAAGAACGAAAACCATGATTAACAAAAACATAATAATAGTTGCATACATACATATATACACAACAATAGTTAATTATATGTATACTTAACAATACTTACATACACACATAATTTTACTTGAAACTCACATTAAATATTGACAAGAATTCCCCTCTTCAGGGGAAGAATTTTGCCTTTATTAGTATCCATAATTCATCTGGTCGGCCATTGTAACCCTAGTACATATGTATGTACATATATGTGTTGTAATCGATTGGTAATAATAATAAAAGTTAAGATCTATCTTCACAAATCAGTGCCATATCAGTTCAGTATCCTTGCCAATCAGCATCGTTCAGTAATACCAATTAACACACATCCGTAGTCTGTCGTCCCGTACTTTCAGTAAAATGAAGTTCATTGAAACCAAGATGACTTATTTTACTAATGATCAATTGGCAATTAATGCCAAATTATATAATTCTGGATAATTCCGTACCAATTTGATTAATTTTCCCTCCATATCAAACAAAACTTGCAATATAATACCGTCAGCTGGTTAATACACAAACAAATCTTTGCCGAGTTAACTACACTCTCAAAAATGTATGTTTAAATTTAAGCATATTAAAAAAGGTAACCAGTTTCCTCTCTTAATGTATGCAAATTTGCACACCGTGTTAATCAGTTTAAATACTGCTTTTTAACTTTTACTTACCGCATGTGTGGCGTAGAATAAATTTGAAATTAGTTTGTTGAATTGTAAACACTTAAGGCCAAATTCATAGTTAACTACAGATTTTCAGTACAGCACTGTGAATGTGGCCCTTCGGGTAGGTTAGTTAAATCATTAGTTAAACTTAAATACAAAAATTTCTATAGAAGTTTCTTAGTGCTCACAATTACACAGTTTACACATAAAATGTTTAAAATTTGCTCTAAAAGTGTTTTGTTTAAATTAACGCATATTAAGAGAGGTTACCAGTTTCCTCTCCTAATGTCTGCAAATTTAGACACCGTGTTAACAAAATTAAACACTGCCTGTTTACTTTTACATACCAAATTTGGCGCGTAGAGCAAAATTACACATAAAATGTACTTAATTTTTATTTTTAGTAGGGCATGTATTTTTGCGTTAAAAACGGTTGCAGTTTTAAACATTTCATGTGTATATTTTAAACATCTCATGTTCAGATATCCAGTCTCTAACATCTTATGCGTATACTTACACTGATTTTGTTTGAAAAAAAAAAAACACTTTTCAGTAGCAGTTTTACATGCATTTTTAGAGTGTATACAAAAATTGCGGAACGAACACTGAAGCAGCACTGACGGTAAAAAACGGCACTGTGCCGGACGGTCCGAACAACTCTATTTGGGACTGGGGCAACGATATTATATTTTTCACTGCCACTGATAGGTACGGCACTGATATGTGTAGATAGACTTTTCTTGTAAAAATCACCTATATAATTGATTTGAGGTCGATAAATAAACGCAGATCTAATTCCGATTGCAGGCATCGTTTCTTTTCGCGCCGTCGCTACTATTTTCCGATTACGGGCCATTGCCCTAGCGAAAACAATGTGCCGCATTCCCATGAAGCTCAAATAGACATACATATGTACATCATTGATTTGCTGTTGTTTGCTGCTGTTTGTGCATGCCACTACAGCGTTAGAAAATTGGAATTCGGCTAGACAGAGGCAGGATTCCCATAAAAAAAAACAGGGTTAAATTACTTTACCATATCAATTCTAATTTGAACATACTTATGTACATATCGAGCGCTAACCGCCAAAATAACGTAAGCGACATTTTTTTCAAAATTTTCTTTTTGATGCAGAAATATTCCTAGAGCTTCTAGATGCATTTCTGCATCAAAAATAAAATTCTGAAAAAAATGTCGCTTACGTTATTTTGGCGGTTAGGGCTCGATATGTATGCATGTATTAAAATCTTATTCGATTGATTGAATGTTGATCTGTTGAACTAACATTGTTGAGTTTGGTTTTGTGCAGAATTTGCATGAAGCGCAACAGACATTTCTTTGTGTTATTTATTCTGCATGCTACTACAGCGATGTAAAATTAGGTTTCTGCTGCGCAGCGGCAACTTTTTTCACGAAATATGAAATATTGAAAATTATGAAATAAAGGAAAAGCTGAAGATCAGTGTATGTATGTATGCCACACCAAGAAGCTTACAGTGTGCATCAGGGTTGGCACCTCATGCAACAATGTAAACATAGTCAATTAATTTTCAATAACATTTGCACTTTTATAAGTAGTTTTTAAATTATGAATATCTCATAAGATATTTTATAAACTATTGTAGGGTTAAACATTGGTACTTGCAAGTATACGTATTAAATACATTTCTTTTGCTTTAAAGCAGTTCGTATTTTCCAGAGGTAAACTTGTATTGCTTTAAAAATTTTATTAAGTCTAACGAAGGTACATAAATTTTATTTTCATCCTTCGTTAGAGATCGAGAAAATATCACACTTTCCAATGTTTCAATGTTTAATCTATTTCTAAACTTATTCTTTATTAAATTCATTTCTGAAAACCGCCGTTCGGCAGCCGCGCTGCTGTGGGGCAAAACTGCTAATGTTAACATATATGTAGCTAAATTATTGTACACACTATTCTCCAACACATCTGATTGGTCCTTTAACTTATACCAGAACTGAACTACATCTGTTACTTATATCATAAATCAAAAAAGAACGAAACTCGTCGTTAAGTAAATTGACTGGGCAATCGTGGAAAGGAAATACTTCAGTGAGTTTTAGAATAGAAGACAATTCTCCTTCTTGAATGCGTTTTGGATTAAGATATTGCAATAAATATATCTTGTTGTCTTTAAATGCTAATCTCTTTTTTATCTGATCACAAAGTGTTAAATAGTATTTCAAAATATGCTGCTTTATTACAAGAATATTTTGCTTTGACAATCTTTTTTCATGTTTCTCAAACTCGACTCCACAATAAATTTCGGTCAATGGAATTTGTAGATCTGCATTTTTATAATTTATCTCCGTACTTATTAGATTTTCTTTTTTTATAAAATTTTGAAGTATTTTTAAAAAATGTTGTTTAACTAATGGATAAAGTAGATGAATCATCGTAGTTTCAGACTGAAATATTTTATTCATTCGATTAATTTCATTTAAAATGTAAGACAAAAAAGTAAAAATGCTTTATTTGTATCATTAAGCTTTTCTTCAATATTTTCTAAATTGTTCTCTTGTTTTTCTTCAAAGGACAAAAGAAGAAAATAATGTTTTAGCGGAGTCCATTGCTCTAATATTCTATCTACTGCAGCTTGAACCGAAAGCTAGCGAGTAGAGCATGTGTTTTAAATTTTATGTTCGCTAATATCAAAATATATTTGAAATTCCTTAAAACTATTTTGTTCTTGGAGCTGTGTGAAAAATAATTGAAAATAGACATTAAAAGTACCTCAATTTCAAATGGAATGCATTTTGCAGCTGCCTTCGAACAAAGGCTTATTGAATGACAAATACAGCCCAGATAGAAAAGATTTGGATTAAGTGCTTTAAGCTGCTTTTGAACACCGTTAAGTTCGCCTTTCATAACTGCAGCATTGTCTGTTCCCAACCCTACTAAGTTTTCAAACGGAATTTTTAAGTCTGAAATATATTTTTTATAGCGTTCGTTACAGAATTTGCACTTCTAATTCCAACATTCCAAAAAAAGTATCTTTCACAGTTGCGTTTTCCAAATACCGAACTATTAGAACTAAACACTTTTTGCAGCTAACGTCAGTACTCTCGTCGATAATAATTGAAAATTTATTTTTTTTGAGAATTTCGACAATTTGGTTTCGACGGAAAATTCCAATAAGGCGAACTAAACCTTTTGCCTTTGTCGAGCCGCATTTTATCTCTACGCCCGGATCTGTTATACTAATAGCTTGTAACAAATCTGGCAACGAATCCATCGTGGAAAAAGGCAAGTAATTCGACACGCAATACAAGACCATTATTACCTCTTTGTGCAACCTCGTATCCTTCTCACACATTGAATCAAAAAAGGCTGACGCTTGAATTGTGCCTCTTTCTTTCTGTGAAAATTTGAGCGTTTGTGCCTATTTATGTTGCAGATGTTGATGCTCAGGCGCTTCTTACATAATTTGCAGTAAGAGCACCCATTTAGATCTAGAAGCCATGACCTGTTTACCTCCCATTCAATTTTGTACTTTTGGGAATATTTGGACGATGAGCCCTCATCAGATTCTTCCTGTTCTACCGGGACATTTTGATCAACTGTATCTGCTTTATGGCTAGAGCTGTGTAAAATTAGGTTACGTTGTATAAAAAGTAATATAATTTACATGTTTACCTTTCGATCAGATATCGCTGCATTTTGGCTAATTTACTCCAGCAATAAGCTGTCGGTTGCAAATACACAATTTAAGAATGTCAGCTGATGCGACTTACGCTATCACAGAATGTTTGTTTATTTATTATGCATTTACGTTCTCTGACTTTCTGTATTCGAAAATATAGCCCACTCCTTTTATTTTACGAATTTCGCATATATTGCTGTGAATTCTGTTTAGCATGTTGTCTCTTTCCTAGATTTTTTAGGTATTGCCACATTTTTAAATAGTGATTTGCAAATCGTTGCTGCCCATAAGTTCAGCGAAATAAAAAAGCGTAGTAAAAGTAGGCTGAAGCATAGTGGGGTAGCAAATTTTAATATTTTGAAAAATCGTAGCAAATTTACTACGATCGTAGCAAAGTGCCAACGCCGGTGAGCATGTGCCGATATCGCAGCAACCAGCATTTTGAAGTAAATCAGGCGGATTTGTTCGCGCAGCATTTCGAGCAGCATTTCACCACTAACGTCGCACAAATCAGATCGCACTTGATCTTCGGCGAGTAAACATGAGCGACGAACTAGATGATGCGGCTGCGTGTTTGGTTATTTATGCATAGAAAAACAAAAGGAAAAAGCATAAAACGAAGAAAGGGTACGAGTAAATTGTTTTTAAATAGAAAAAAAAAACAATATTATTATTCTGTAGATCAGGGGGTCTTAAACTTTTAAGATGATGGAACCCTTACTAAACAATTTTCATTTTATGTAATCCCACATCAAAGTACTAAAAATCAAAGGCAGTGCAATTTATATATGAATAAAAACTTTTACTAGAAATAGTATACATACTTCAAAATTTAATGTAAAGAATGAAATTATTTCACTGTTATTAATTATTGTATAAAATAGTAGTTCGATTTAATGTCAGAAAGCTGTATGCGCATTTCTGGGGTAGCATCCAATTTCGACCTGAATTTGATTTTGTATAAGTGTAAGCTGAAAACCCTGTTGACAGAGTACGTTGTGACAGAAGGAAGAAAAGCTAAGATGGCCTCTTTGGCGACTTCATGATATTTACTCTTAATACTAACGCAAAACTTTTTTAGAGACACAGATTCAAATGTGTGGATTTTGTACCAAACCTATATTACTACTACCATCCGAAAAATAATCTGACAAAGATTTCAGGTGATTTACCAAGTGCGCAGTAAAGACATTTCACATTTCATTTGGCAATTCATCGCGTTCCTTCTAGAAAGTTGTATACAGTGAAACCCGCTTAAGTACCTAACCCGCTTAAATAATCAACATTTTTGGGCACCGTGAATATTTTAATGTAATCTGAAGAAAAACCTTCTTTTAAGTACCTCCCCGATTATTTACAAAACCCGCCTTTAGGTACTTAAATTTTTCGTACCCCATTTACTATTTTAATTTTAATTTTCCCCTTTTAAGTGTTTTCGCAACACGTTCGGCAAAAGAATTCTAAAAAAATATCAACGGTAATATTTACCCTCTTGAAACTTGCACATTATTACACTAAAATTTAATGGTCTATAAACACTTCTAAGAAAAAAGTTTGAAATTTTGATCAAAATTTGGCGAAGTTTGTGTTTTAATTTAAAAATCTTAAAAATTAATAAATAAGCATAAGTGGCAAACAACATCATTTTGAATTTGGTCCGAAATGATAGATACATCCAACACTGTATTTATCTATAAATATGTATAATCAATGACTTTAAAGGATTGAATTCCTGTAAGAATGACTTAACATTGCTTTATAGATTTTTTTACAAAGTTTTATTTATGTGTTTAAATAATGCTACGTACACTCCATTAATTGTTCATGTTTTATTCAGGGAATTATTTACGTAAGTTAACAAGAAGATTAAATATATCAATAATTATGTTCGCTTAAGTACCCGCATCGAGATACTTAAGCGGGTTCTTTTAAGTACCCAACCTGTCTAAGTACTTCAAAAAGCTGACATTTTTTGTGAGGTACTTAAGAGGTGAACGCATGCCCGACGACTGGAATTTAAGTGTGCTCTGCCCAATCCACAAGAAAGGCGACCCCGCCATACGCGCCAACTACCGCGGAATCAGCCTTCTAAGCATAGGTTACAAGGTCTTATCGAGCGTATTGTGCGAAAGACTGAATCCCACCGTCAACGAGCTGATTGGACCTTATCAGTGTGGCTTTAGGCCTGGAAAATCCACCATAGATCAGGTATTCACAATACGCCAAATCTTGGAAAAGACCCGCGAGAATAGGATCGACACACACCATCTATTTGTCGATTTCAAAGCCGCTTTCGACAGCACGAAGAGAAGTTGCCTTTATGCCGCGATGTCTGCATTTGGTATCCCCGCGAAACTAATACGGCTGTGTAAAATGACGTTGAGCAATACCACCAGCTCCGTTAGAATAGGGAAGGACCTCTCCGAGCCGTTTGATACCAAACGAGGTTTCAGACAAGGGGACTCCCTTTCGTGTGATTTCTTTAATCTGATGTTGGAGAAGATAATAAGAGGCGCAGAACTGAACCGCTCAGGCACAATACTTTATAAGAGCGAACAATTGCTGGCGTATGCCGACGACATCGATATTATCGGTAAAAACAAGGGCTACGTCTGTTCTGCCTTCTCGGGATTGGATAGAGAAGCAAAGCGAATGGGTCTGGTGGTGAACGAGGACAAAGCGAAGTATCTCCTGTCATCACACAAACAGTCAGAGCATACGCGTCTTGGCACCCACGTCACTGTTGACAGTTACAAGTTTGAAAAAGTAGACGACTTCGTTTATTTGGGAACCATCATTACCACCAATAATAATGTCAGCCTTGAAATCCAACGGAGAATCACTCTTGCCAACAAGTGCTACTTTGGGCTGAGTAGGCAATTGAGAAGTAAAGTCCTCTCTCGTCGTACAAAGATCACACTCTATAAGTCACTCATCATGCCTGTGGTGGTGTATGGCGCGGAGGCATGGACAATGAAAGCATCTGATGGAGTTTTCGAAAGAAAGATTCTGCGAAAGATTTAGGGACCTTTACGCTTTGGTAATGGCGAATATCGCAGACGATTTAACGATGAGCCGTATGAGCTTTACAACGATATAGACATAGTGCAGCGAATTAAAATCAGCGGCTCCGCTGGCTTGGCCATGTCGTTCGGATGGACAGAAACGCTCCTGCTCTGAAAATATTCAACGCGGGCCGCGATGCTGGTAACAGAGGAAGGGGAAGGCCTCCTCCGCGTTGGAAAGACCAGGTGGAGAAGTACTTGGCTTCACTTGGCATTTCCAATTGGCGTCAGTTAGCACAGAATAGAAATGACTGGCGTGCTGTTTTGGACTCGGCCAAAATCGCTTAGCCGGTTACAGCGCCAATTAAGAAGAAGAAGAGACTTAAGCGGGTTTTACTGTATAACACTTTGGCTACAGCGGCGAACAACACATACCGGTTAGAAAAAAACAAGCTGTCAAGCGCAAGCTCAACGCTCTTATGTAGGTATGGTACTCAGTACGGCAATTATACCAACTATGAGGTTTACTTGAAAATAGATAATTGCGTCTGGGTCAAGCTGTTTATAGAACTTTTTTTTCTGTATGCAACTCAAACCGATCGCCGTGCTTATTCATACCAAAATTAATTTCGCGGAACCCCGGTGAATTTACTACGGAACCCTTGGGTTCCGCGCAACTCATTTTAAGAAGCTCTGCTGTAGATGACAAGATATGAGGAGGAGCAATTCTACTTTGCCAAATCGCAACTTCTCCCTTCAAAAATTCAAACTTGCTTACTTGCAATTTCCCGCGACGTGCTCACTTCAATCGTTCAAAATACCCTGATATGACGAAATGGATTAAAAGTAAACTGATATGACGACATGAGTTAATGTTCGCGAACTGCGCCACTTACGGTCGAACAAATCAGAAAAGTTTGAAAAATTTCAAATCCGTCTGATTTCTTCGCGCACCACGCTACTAACGAGAAAAATGACATCGAACACCAACAAATCCGTTGGATTTGTTCGCTGTTAGTGCCTAGCAAAAGGTTATTTTTTTATTTTTGCGCTGGGCTAGCTGAGTATAGAATGATAAGAGAATATAGAGAAATATGTATGTCGTTTATTGGTGCTCTCACACACAAACGCGTGAAAGGCAAATGGTCTAGCAATGCGTGGTATTGTTGATCAACTTAATACTTTAATTAAACATACTTATTATTCAAATTTCATTTTAAAAATACCACTGTGTCCTACTGTGGTAGAAATATGTCATTTTAAAACTTGAATGATTCAAGTTGAATCATAGAAACCGACCCAGTACATCGGCTGTTTTGCTCTCACGTTTCCTTGGGCTTTAATTTTATATATAGTAAAGAAGATATAGATAATGTGACCAACCGTACTTCTTTCGGAAGTACAGTACTTCTTTTTGAGCCGTTGTACTTCGTACTTCGAAGTACAGTCAAATGTACTTCTTTGCAATATTTTGTTATACCCAAGGCACATTGAACAGGTACTATCAGTAGAGCAGCTGATTTGATTTTTTCAAATTATTCGGTCTCTAAATTGTCAAATATTTTTAATTTCTTCGCACAAAAAATATAAATTGTCAAACTCTTTTTGTAAGTAAAACCTTTTCCCATACAAGTCAAGCGATTGAAAACCAACTTTTGGAACGTTCACCTAACTCCGCAGCACAAACGCTGATGCATGGGCCTTGCAAATGATGGATCAATGCTTGGAGAAGCAAACAAATTTTACTAAAAAAGAAAGTCGCACCAGTTTTTTTCCCAAATATAATTTTTAATTTTTACTTTTTTGTATTTCACATGGCACTCTTTGATTTACAAGAAAAAAATCAGCACAGTTTTGACACTTTAGATAAGAGAAGCAACAACAAAATACACATAAATGTGGTTTTTGCTATAATACCTGTTTGATATGCCCTGGTTCTACTGTTTCGAAAAATTTTAAAAGGTTAGTCATCTCAGTTAAGAGAGGTATTTGTAGATCAACACATAAATTATGACTTTCAATCACTCCACTTCTCTAGGTGAAAAAGTTCATTATAAATGGCTACTCAATCAAATAGAATTGAAAGATGTTAGAGAGTTTAAAAATTCTGTGGCGAATCTTACTTGCTCCTATTCAGAAACGACAGTATCGATGGAATAGTAAACATTTTCTTATTCGGGCAACATTCCAGTGGGAAAAGTAGTAATGCATTCCGTGAGTGATAAATAATCGAACATATTTCTTATGAGTTTTAGATCCAATTACTGTTTAATATGTAATCAGCATTCTAATGTATTCAAAAAGTCCCAAACATTTCATATTAAATCACATTCATTTCTCGATACTAGGTAATGCAAAATTGAATGCCCCACTTTTCCTACGACATCGCTCTGGGGAAACAAATGCATTTTCGAATGTGAATGTGTTTTACTGATTATTTTTTTGATTACTATATGTTGGAGACATGAGCCCTTAACCCTTTGATTCGTGCCCATTTTTAATTTCATCTGGCCAGGCGGGTATCAGAGTAGTTGGCAACGCGCGCCTTGCCCGATCCGCCCACCACCGATTTTGTTATTTTAATTGCTCAACAGCCGCCCAAGCGACAACATCATCAAATCAAATTAGCTTAAACTCGTGCATCTACATATACGTATACCAATTAAACTCTAACGTGTAATCGCATTAAACCAATAAATCTGAATTTCGATAGTTGAATTTGTAATAAACAAATCCCTATATCCTTTTATTTGTGCGCGCTGCACAAGTCGGACTCAAACCTAAATATTAAACATGGTCCTTTTGAGGCCTTAAGAAACGAAGTGGCACCAAAAAACTCAAAAAAGAATAAAGAAACACAGCTCTGGGCGGCCTCTTGGGCATATTACAAAATTGACTCAAGTCAGTAGCGAGCGAGAAACCACAAAGTGCGGACGGTAAGAAAGGTCAGTGAGCGAAAAAAAAAACAATCGGGGAAATCAAAAAAAAGACAAATACATTTAGACAGTGAAAAAAAAACAATTAAACGCGAGTGAAAAAGTTAAATCAAACAAACAAACGACACAAATAACAAAATTAAAGACGAGCACCAATTTTGTTAAAAACAATATTTTAAAAGTCGCGAGCAGCATACCTGCAGCAACAACATATTTACTTGCGGTACCAAGGCATATTAAACAGTGGTGAAATTACAAAAAACCAAAATAAAAAATTATTTTTCAAAAGTTGGTAAATTAAAACAATTAAACGAAAACGACAAAGATTTAGAATCAAATAGTGCTCTTGTGGAAAAGAGAAAAAGTTTGACAATTGTGCAAATTAAAACTACAAAATTTAAAACGATACAATTGTGAGATTGTGAGCAACAAATTTTTTAAGCGTTGCGAGCAGCATACCTGCAACAGCAACAAATTTTAATCGTTGCGAGCAGCATACCTGCAAGAGCAACAAAATTTTAGACGTTGCGAGCAGCATACCTGCAACAACAACACATTTTCAAGCGGTGCGACCGCCAGCAGTATACCTGCACTTAACGGAGAAGCGGTGCAAACGCCCTACTGGAGCATCAAAGGCGTAAGCGGTGCGACCCCAGCACTACCAACAATTTCACTACAAACCGGACATAACCCCTACCCGAAGAGGCGGAACGGAAAATTAATACGACCGGCTAAGTAAAAACACCCATGGCTGAGTAAGTCCGTATATTTCATGTGTATATGTATATAAATATATTGCGGTAGCCCGGTAATTATTCAAAAGAAAAGGAGACCTAGTTTTCCAACCCCCGTTACTTCGAAAGAAGACAAGTTTTTTCAAACACCCCGTTAATCTCGAAAATTCCAGTTGCGCCTTGGTGAATTTAAAACCTATGCATATACATATATGTATATATATGTTTATATGTACATATGTATGTATGCACATAGTAACAGCAAATTAGCTAGCATCTTTGACTTTGCTAAAGTCGTACAGTAAAAGTCCTGTTATTTGCACCCAGCTCTGCCGAAATTACAGCAGATTCTTATATTCACGACATAAATTTGTACATAGTTACTTACATATAGATATTTTAATTTACATATGTATGTAGGCAAATATATCAGGCGGTAACCAAAACCAGCGAAAAATAGTTGAGCGCAACTGTTTTTCATGTGTACATACATATGTACGTGCATACAACTCCCACTCACTGTTTCTGAGGACGTTTGACTCATTGTTCTGAAGCTAGCAAATTCGCAGCGTTATATTACATTTACATTGAGCCCAAATGCGTCATTTGGGCGAGAAACCTCAAATGCGAGGCCAAATCACGCATTTCTCCATACAAATTCACATTTCCAGAATGACGCATTTCGACGCATTTACACAAAATCACGAAACAAATGCGTTCCAATTGCCGTACTATTTTATTGAACGCACTCAGAAACAAAAGTTCCACAAAAGCTTTGGTTTGTCTTTAACATTTGGAATTTTTCAAACACAAAACAAACACAACGAAATAAATAAATCTTTGAAATTTGTGTGTAAAAATTGTTAATTTATACAAGAGCTTTACACATTTTTAGTTTAATCAAAGAATAATTGCCTTTTTGTGTCCAAAAAGCGTTAACAATATAATAAATGTAGTGTTTGTTTACATACATTTTGTTTTTGTCTTTCCTTTTCATTTGATGAGAAGTCAAAGCAAATGCGGATCAAGCAGTGTAAACACCTTCAAATGACTGATTTCAAATCACGCATTTTGGTCCAATGTAAATGTAATATTAGCAAACATATTCTCATAATTGCCTATCTTCTCTATTCTCGCTCTATATCAGTGCCCCTGTAACTAGCTCATGTGCGTACTGACTCTTAAGCGCAATATCAATTACACTCAATATTCAAATAAAATAAAAAGGGCGGAGCTTATTTGTACAGTGGGCCGCTGCCGACCATAAATTGCACTATAGTACAGTGGTACGAAAATCAAGTAATTCAACCCAAAATTAACACCCACATCACCCAATAAATAAAATAAAACGCAAAGAAGCGGATTAAGGCCAATATATATATTTATAAAAAAAAAAAAAAAAAATTATAGTATATACAGTATATACAGACATACTAGTACATATGTAGCTACGACGGCTCGAAATAAAATAACGAAAGAATAGTCGAGCGCGACTGTACCGCGTTGTAGCTGTATATAATCGCATACGCTAATCTCCCACTCATTGTTATATCCTAATTCGCATATTTAACTCACACCATATGTACATGTTTCTGACCCTTTAATCCAGCCGTCTTTTCATATTGAGTGTACCCGCAACTTGATCACACTCTAATATACGCATACACTCAATATTAATTACACTCAATTTTAAAAAATATAAACAAAAAGGCGGAGCTTATTGGCACAGTGGGCCGGAGCTGACAAAATATCTCACTTGAGTACAGTAGTACAAAACTGAACGATTTTTACAACAAAACCCAACCCCAAAAAGAAAGCGAATTTAAAATTAAGTCACCGTTTTTTTAAACCGTAGAATATCTACTCATACCCACCCCCTAAAATATTTCGGTTTAAATTATAAACTCACTCTACCCATTTAATAAAATTTCGCCCAACAAAATGCCGCAAGATAAAGATACCCCTACTGAAAAAACCAAAAAAAATAACTGTCTCCAAAAATTTATTTTCGAAAGCAATAGGCTGGAGATTTTTTGTTCAAAATGGTCACCGTCCTTAGCCACTGCTCAAACCGAAACCTTACTTGAGGTCAAAATCCAACAACTGGACAGCAACTGGGATAGCCTTTTAAAAGATTACGAAGCAATATTCATGGACGATGATCACCCAGAAGTCAGTGGCTCGGTAGAACAAAAATACTGCAAATGCTCGGAGAGCAACCAAACCTGCAAGTCCCAAATGTTGGAAGCGTTACAACTTTTTAGAGTTAATACGACCCCTCAAGCTACCCAGCAAACATTCAACACGACTTTTACCCCAAACCCTTCTGCCTCCAACGAGGTTTATCTCAAGGTACCACCGTGCGACACAGAAGTATTCCACGGTGGCTACGAAGACTGGCCGGCATTTAGAGACATGTTTACGGCAGTCTATATAAAACACCCCAAATTAACCCCCGCTCAAAAGTTGTACCATTTGCGATATAAGACAAAGGGACAAGCAGGACTTATTGTAAAACAATACCCTCCTACCGACGAAAACTTTGCGCTTGCATGGGAAGCTTTAAAATCACGTTACGAAAACCCAAGAATTCTAGTAGATAACCAACTCAAAACCCTACTAAATTTGCAGCCCGTTTACGGAGAAAGTGGCGAGCAATTACAAAGGCTACAAACAACAATTAATAATTGCCTCTCCACTCTTGCATCACAAAAAATTTCTACGAAGGACTGGGATCCCATTCTTGTGTACTTGTGTTCATCGAAACTACCAAGTGAGACACTTTCCCTGTGGGAGCAATCCCTCAGCTCTCGGAAAGAGTTGCCACTATGGTCAGAGAGGAACAAATTCCTCACTTGCAGGTACGAAGTGGTTGAACGGCTTGGTACGTATCGACCGACTAAACCCAAACCACAGTTTACCCCCTTCAACCCTAGAGCTGGCAGTCACAGCTCCACATTTATTAATAAAAATCGCACCCAAAACTTCCACGAAGATTCCGGGAAACCAGTTTCATGCAAGCTGTGCAACTCCAATCACGCAATGAAACTTTGCGTTAGATTCAAGAATCTCTCTGTACCTGATCGTCTCAAATTCGTACGTGAGCACAAGTATTGTGAAAACTGCCTCTCTTGTTCACACTTAAAAGGTCAATGTCAGAGCAAATTTACCTGTGTATACTGCCAACAACGTTATCACTCATTACTCCATTTTCAAGCAAACCAGCAAAACTCGAAACCCAACCCAAAACCCCAATCATCGACGACGCAGGCAACAACCACAGTGGAAATAGCAGACGACATGCCCTCCACGTCAACAGGAATCATTCACACCCCACCAACCCACAAAAAAGCAGTCAACAAAGTTTCAACTCACTTCTCGTGCAGCAAAGGAACCACCCTATTACCCACAGCGATGCTACCAATTTACTTCGCGGGAGAATATCACCAGATCCGAGCAATGATAGACCAAGGCTCACAAAAAACCTTTGTCACGTCTCGGATCCAAAAAATATTAAATTTACCCACCAAAGAAACCCATTATGAAATATCGGGAATGGGAGGGCTAGTGGTCCAAAACTCGAAAAATGTTTGCGAGTTAACCCTTTGTTCTGCGGACTTAAAGCAAAAAATTCAAACCCAGGCAATTATTTTACCCCACCTGACCCATTTTCTACCCAGTCTCATGGTGTCATACGTAAACCTTCCAGAATTAGCAACTTTAACTTTAGCAGACCCTAATTGTTTCACTCCATCTCGAATCGATATGGTCATTGGGAGCGACGTTATTCCCCAAATTCTCACACAAGGACTATATCATGTTGCAGACGGCACACTCCTGGCGCAGAACACGATATTCGGATGGATAATTAGCGGACCAATAGCTGAAAAGGTGACGTCATTCACAACCCAAGTCATGGAACCCTCGAACGATGCTCTCAATACGCTATTGAAGAAATTCTGGGAGCAGGAGGAAGTATACCCTACCCAACCCCGTTCAAAGGAGGATGAATACTGCGAGAACCTGTATGTAGCGACCACAACCCGTCAATAAAATGGAAGGTACGTTGTAAAACTGCCTTTCAAGCAAGAATTTCCTACCACTACAGCACTTGGCCATTCTCGTCCGGCAGCACAGCAGCAGTACTTAAGCGTAGAGAGTACGCTGCAACGAAAACCCGAACTGCGCGACAAATATAACGAAGTGCTAGAGGAGTACGTAACACTAGACCATATGACACCTTCCTCAGCCACTGAAATAATTAGAGAAGGAAAGTATTTCTCGTTTTATCTCCCCCATCATGCTGTCTTAAAACCCGACAGCAAGACCACAAAAGTTCGCGTTGTATTCAATGCCTCCAAAATGTCCCATTCTGGTCACTCTTTAAATGATGTGCTACACACAGGCCCCGTACTTCAGAACGACTTAATGGTAGTGATATTAAATTGGCGACTCTATAAGTTTGTGTTTAACGGTGACATTGAGAAAATGTACCGCCAAATACTCGTTGACGAAGAAGACCAAGATTTTCAACGAATTCTATTTCGAAGAACCCCAAGCTCGCCGATTCAAGACTTTAAACTCAAAACAGTCACCTTTGGAGTTAACTGCGCCCCTTATTTAGCAATTAGGACTCTCCATCAGTTAGCAGAAGACTCAAAGAGCTCATTTCCTCTCGCCCATAATATTTTACTACGAGAAACCTACGTAGACGACATACTGTCGGGGGGCCACGATATACAGTCCACTTTTAAATCGATGTCACAAGTGATGGATGCTTTAAGGTCAGCAGGATTTCCTTTACGGAAAATTACAGCAAATCACCCCAGCTTACTTAAATCAGTCCCCGATTCTGCTCTGTTAGACGTAGATTTCTTAAAGTTTCAAGACGCAAGTTCTACAAAAACCCTAGGAATACAATGGAACGCTCTGACTGACACCTTTTCCTACTCTTATGACCCCATTCCTGCTGAGAACTCAAAAACTAAGAGACAAATTCTGTCAGCGGTAGCGAAACTGTTCGACCCGGCAGGATGGCTATCGCCAATAATGGTCATGGCGAAAATCCTCCTCCAACAACTCTGGATGGAAGGGACCGGGTGGGATGAAGCGGTAAAACCAGGCTCTCTAACAAAATGGAACTCATTCCGAGAAAGCCTTCCAGCAATAGAAGACATAAAAATACCCAGGTGGGTGCAGTTCACGCCAAAGCAGTACATTGAATTGCATGGATTTTCGGACGCCTCCGAAAAGGCATTCTGTGCCTGCGTCTACATAAGAGTCCAACTCGGCGAAAACTCGTTCGCGTCCTCACTACTTGCCGCAAAAAGCAAGGTTGCACCCCTTCAGACCGTAAGTCTGCCGCGCTTGGAACTCTGCGGAGCTGTTTTACTCTCAAAACTGAGTAAGCAAATCCGATCCGAACTCAATCTGCCCTCTCATGAGTTAATCCTTTGGACAGATTCCGCGATCGTGCTGGCCTGGATGGAGAAGCCTCCACATACGTGGAAAACATATGTGGCTATCAGAACTTCCCAAATTGTGGAAAATGTAAATAATGCCCCTTGGCGCCACGTTCCCAGTCACGACAACCCTGCCGATTTAGGCACCCGGGGGTGCAAACCTCAAGATCTTGCCGCAAGCACTCTCTGGTGGAAAGGTCCAGCCTGGCTATGCAAGGACCACACACACTGGCCGTCTAACACCAGAGCTTCAACTATTAACCCTCCAGAGGAGAGACGAATCGAAGTTTTTCATACCCTAGACAGCACGGATATACTCGAAAGATTCTCTTCTTTCCCACGCGCCCTCAGAGTCATTGCGTACATGTATCGCTTCATAAACCATACCAAAGGGCTACTCATATCCAACGTGCTTATATTATCCCAGGAGGAACTCAATCAAGTGAAGTACAAGCTGATAGCAAAAACGCAACGAAATCATTACGGAGAAGCGATATCGTTACTTGAGTCCTCGAAGTCACTCAGCAAGAGAGCCCTCTGCTCACCCTCAATCCGATGCTCGACAATGCAGGCATAATGCGTGTAAATGGACGCCTTAAATATGCCGCACTAAGCTACAATGAGAGGCATCCTATAATAATACCCGATAACTCCATATTTTGCTCTCTTCTCCTAGATTTTCTACACACAACATTGCTTCATGCTGAGAAACAACTCATGATCCGGATGATACAACAGGAATACTTCATCCCACGCCTGAAGCAGAAGGTCAAAAAGTGCATTTTTCACTGCAAACCATGCACGATATACAAACAGCGGATGAAATCCCAAATAATGGCTGCATTACCCCCTGAAAGAACCACCTTTGCTCTCCCGTTTCACACTACTGGCGTTGACTTTGCAGGCCCATTCCTCATCAAAACGTCACCTCTTCGAAAAGCGTCGTACACAAAGGCATATGTATGCGTTTTTGTGTGTTTTTCTACCAAGGCCATTCATTTAGAATTGTGTTCCGACTTGACTACGGAAGCGTTCAAAGCGGCTTTTACCCGATTCACTGGCCGTCGTGGCCTGCCGCACAAGATTTTATCGGACAACGGAAAGACGTTTGTGGGAGCACAGCGAGCCCTAAAAAAGGACTTCGCTCTTTTCTTAAAGGAAGCGGCCTCTGATATCGCAGAAACATATGTGTTGCATGGATTCTCCTGGCACTTCATCCCACCATATGCCCCTCATATGGGTGGCCTTTGGGAGGCGGCCGTTAAAAGTTTTAAAACGCATTTCACCAAAGCTGCCGGAAATCAAAAATTCTCTTTCGAAGAGTTCGCAACCCTATTAGTTCGAATTGAAGCGGTTCTAAACTCCAGACCTCTCTCTCCCATGACACAGGACCCGCAAGATTTATTGGCACTTACTCCCGGGCATTTTCTACGAGGAGCTCCCATTGTCTCACCACCGGAACCGGATGCCAAAGAACTTTCACTCATAAATAAGTGGCAGAGACTCAAGGTTCTTCATCATCAGTTCAGCGTACGATGGAAGAACGAGTATCTACACGACTTACAACGGCGATACAAGTGGAAAACTTCCCAAAAAAACGTTCAAGAAGGAGATTTGGTTGTTGTTAAAGATGACTGGCTCCCTCCGACCGACTGGCGACTGGGTCGCATCACACACTTGCATCCCGGCCCCGATGAAAACATTCGGGTTGTAGATATAAAAACCCAGCAGGGAATCATAACTCGAAACATACATAAATTGTGTGTGCTTCCCCCTGCCTGACGTTAGGATACTCACCAAACCCGACACAATACTCTAATTAAATTTATGCTACCTATCCTACCCAACTCCCATTGTTCTACCCGTAGAATATATAACCCATGCGTATATGTACTTCTACTCATTACAAAGCCTCACAATATACGCTGACCCAGTACTAAAGTCTCTCCTCAATCCGTATATTTACAGGTCACGAAAGGATTCCCCCAAGTGCCGACTGTGTGGCCGGCTCCACCCGCTGCGCTTGTGTACCGCTTTCCGCGCTATGGATGCCCACGACCGCTATGAGTGTGCACGCTTGCACAAATATTGAGTGAACTGTTTGGCGACTTCACACTCCACCGGAGCCTGCGATTCCGAGGACAGCTGCCATCGATGTGGCTTAGGGCACCACACCCTACTCCATAGAGAGAAGCGGGGCACCACGCGCCAGAAGACGGGAAGTGTTAGGGCCGAGCTACACAGCCGTTCTGCTCAGCAACGGGCTCGAAGGTTGCGGCGACTGATTGCAGAAGCCCGAAACATCATGGACAAACTCGAAAGGGAGCTGCTGCACTTGGCACCGAGGCAGGCGGGGCGCCATGTTGGAGACATGAGCCCTTAACCCTTTGATTCGTGCCCATTTTTAATTTCATCTGGCCAGGCGGGTATCAGAGTAGTTGGCAACGCGCGCCTTGCCCGATCCGCCCACCACCGATTTAGTTATTTTAATTGCTCAACAGCCGCCCAAGCGACAACATCATCAAATCAAATTAGCTTAAACTCGTGCATCTACATATACGTATACCAATTAAACTCTAACGTGTAATCGCATTAAACCAATAAATCTGAATTTCGATAGTTGAATTTGTAATAAACAAATCCCTATATCCTTTTATTTGTGCGCGCTGCACAAGTCGGACTCAAACCTAAATATTAAACACTATACATTACATTTTCCCAGTGGGATATTAACCATTTCCTTATTAACTATCGTACAGTGCTTATTTTTTGGACACGAAATTGCTCAATCCTTCAAGCGGTTTTCATTACTTACATCTCGCAAAATAGTCTCGTATTGTACTTATCTTAATTTTTGAGTCTGGGAAGAGTTCTCGACCTTCTCTAGCTCGCAAAAGAAAATTGAAATAATCTCACATTTATCGAGAGTTTAAAATAGTTCGTCGGCAATGATTTTTAATTATTATTATTTTTTTAAATTGAATTGTTCCCAGCATACCAGCGGAGTCCGCAGGGGGGCATAATTAGTACGGTGCGTTGATGCTCCTAGGGAGGATGTAAAAAGGGTTTCAAAGGAGCATTCCCGCAGGAGAAAAGGGCATTCTCAATATATATAAAAAAAGTGTACCTTTAGGACTACTTAAATGAGTGATTTCGGTGCCCCAAACAGCAAAGACTCCTATTAACCTATGGTTTTGTGAGAAGGACTCCTTAAATCCTCCGATGACCAATACGGAATATTTTAAGAGTGCTCCGATAATAGACCGGAAAGGGGGCTTTACGGTTTTTCAAAATGTTTTTAGTTTTGTTCATCATAATAAGTATAATTTTTATTGAAAAAACGCTAAATTAAAAAATGATTTACATATTATTCAGTAAAAAAAAAACAGAAAAATCCTGAAATATATATAAAAAATATTTTTTATCTTGTTTAAAATGCGTTCCTTTTAGGTTTGAAACATTTTTGAGCCCGCTCTTTGCCTGAACCAGCATATTTTCTAATAAATACATCTGAAAAGTTCTAAAGTTATGCTAGATTTCCACTAGGCATTAAATAGCAGAAATTGTAATGACGAACTGGGCATTAAAAAAAATATTCTTCTCAATACCTTAAAAAAATAGAAATTAAATTCATTTCCAGGTGGCACTTTTTAAATGCCTCCAACTTTTGACTTTTGACGGCATTTGAAACTGCCATAACATCAACAGTTATTTTTGCGGTGACCGTTTCCAGGAATATTCGGAAACGACGATCGGTTTCTTCGTGACTGAAAATTTCTTTTTTAATTCACCAACTAGATAACAAAAAAATACTTTATATAGTCGGAGCGCTCCGAAAACACTCATTTGAGTTGTTGCTGTGGGCGTTCTTTTTTACTCCATATTCAGAGCGCTCCACAGTTGCTGCCTATTACAATGAACGTAGCAATGCTTTGTTCAATGGTCTAATGATTCTTAAACCTGAAATGTTTATTCAAAGTTTCAGATCGAACACTTTAATTTGATACATGACTTGTACGATTAGTAGATCGCTGGAAATAAGTGCCTTGCCTTAGAATAATATATAGTACCGATTTTTAATCAATAAAATTTATTTGTTGAATTGGTAGTTATACTGTTACCATTTTTGTATATTCTTCTTTTACCATTTTCTCATTACTTTCATACTTCTTTTGGTTTCCAGTTCCTGTACTTTTTTGTGCTATGAAATAGTTGGTCACATTAAGTATAGATGAAGCACATTTAACCGATGAAAACATAAATTGGTTTTAAATTGGATGATTACATAAATCTCATAGTAGTTTTATTTCAATTTTGAGTCCTTTTGCAGTTTTTAGACAGCTAAATAGCACATAAATTACGTAAGTCACGTAGATATATTAATATTTCGGTCAATATTTCGTTTAAAATGCCAGATTTCCTTCAAATACATTAGAATTTACAAAAGGAATTTCACTACTAACTGCCTACTTTGCGTACTTTTTTACTACCATTTTCGCACCAAAGGATTTCATTCTTCCCCTTTCTCCACCCTTCGTAAATGCAACCTTTCGTAAGGAAGTCTCAAACCGCTAACCTCGCATTATTAAATCATGAATTTTACCTAAAATGGGAAAAGGGGGAACAACTATGCTCCTGCTCCTATCTTGTTATCTACAGAATAGTAATATTGTTTTTTTTTCTATTTGAAAACAATTCACTCGTACCCTTTCTTCATTTTATGCTTTTTTCTTTTGGTTTTTACGCATAAATAACCAAACACGCAACCGCATCCTCCGCTTCGTCGCTAATGTTTACTCGCCGAAGCACAGTATATACAGTAATAAACCTTTTTGAGTACTCCTCGAGGGTAAAATCTGATCAGGGTTGATAATGAGAAGGAGCATGAATTTTGCCGATTCAGAGTTGCATACAAATTTACTGTGGGATGAAAGGGAGAAAGAACCGTACAATGGCAGAGTGGCACAGGTAATTTTGTAAACAAACACTTTTCTTATAATTATAAGAGATAATTGCTAATTATTTTGCAATATCCCGATATCTAGCGTGTAGCCATAGGCAGTGGCATGTGAGCCTCACTAAAACCTACTCATCATGTGGGAGCAGCTCCGGGTAGTGGACCATTGAATGTGCTGGCTGAACTTATGACCACCATAACCTTCGGAGTCTCCAAGCAAATGCGTGTCCTGAGTTCATACGGTAGCTATGCATAGCAATTACTATTGTATGTGTGTATGATTCATATTTGTGACATTCTATACTTTGATGATGAGTATTTTTGAGGAGCTCCGGGTAATGGTCGCTCAAACTTGGTTGTGCTTAATGAGCTCTCTGGGCGGATGTGCTGGCAGGCTTTGGAGTCTCTATAACTATACAAACCTTGTTTTGTTTTGGAATAAAGTTGAAGGAAGTCGTTGTGAAGTTCGGACGCGTTTTTTACAGCTCTGCTATTTTTGGCTTTTTTTCTGCGTTTGAAGTGAATTTTATATCTATTATTATGGTTATCAATCATATAATGAGACAGTGACTCTTTATAACAATAATTGGATTGAGTTGTTTTCAGCATTGAATAATAATAATAATATAAGCAATGCCTTGCTTTTGCAAACAAAAGTTGATCGCGCTAAACCAAAAGTGCAATGCTCAAAATGCAACGAGTTTTTTCATTTGCTTTGTGTTGGCTTGAAGCCAGCCGATGTTGATTATTTGAACTCGTCAAATAGACCATTCTATTGTAAAGTGTGTATGGATGTGCGTCGTGAATCTCTTCGCTCGCTTCCGTCTTCCGTTGCTTTGGATGAAGGTGTTGTTGCTGAACCTGCGGCTAATTCGAACTCTGTGATTATAAACAACAACGACAGTGTCGTCGGTTCTTGCACTAGCGAATCGTTTACTTCTCCCAACAATGTTGTCTCTCAGCACAACAAAAATGCAAATGCTAGCCGAATACAAAAATCGACCTATAAAACTGCTCCGTCTCTTCAAATTGTGAAAGATTCCGGTAAAATAGTTCATTTAAATGATGCTAAACATTAATTAACTCTAAAGCAACTTTTTGCTGAGATTGTCGCTCTTCTTAGAGAGGGAAATGCGCGTGTTATTGCTATGGTCAACGAATTGTTTGATGATAAGCAGCGTCTTATAAAAAAAACTGAATCGCTTCAAGCTGAGCTTCACTCACTGCAGAGTAATCTTTGTATTGGTGAGCTAGTGTCGTCGATTAATGTGCTCACTGCTGAAATTAAAACTCTTCGCTCCGATGCTTTCGCCAATAGCAACACGACTTCATCTAATTCTTCAGCTTCAAACTCTACAACTGAGACTAGTCTCTCTCTTACTCACGCTGCTGCTTCTGCTGTTACAAATGCATATGCTGCTTCTGATAGCGCTGCCGCTGCCGTAAACACCAGCTTGCTTAATAGTCATCGTATCGATGTTTGTGCCGACAACAACAATTCTTCTTTTGTTTATCCAGATCCAACTCTGCCGGCTTCCAACTGTACGTCCGTAGCTACAACTCAGACCAGTGGCTTGCTTTCTTACGCCGCTGCTGCAGAAGATGGTTACATTTGTCTTCATTTAAGCCCAGTGTTACTGAGGAAAATATACTGTCTTTCGTTGCAAGAAATACCGGCATTGATAAAGATAATCTTTCCTTCTTCAAGCTCAACAAAAGGGGTCCAGATATTTCTTCCTTTAGGAAGGTGAATTTCAAATTGGGTGTTAACGCTTCGCTATATGATAAAGTCATAGATCCTGCGCTTTGGCCAGCAAATGTCGAAGTACGTCCCTTTAAATTTTTTTCAACGGGAAGAACAACCAAAAAATCCAACCTAGCCAACTCTAGTAAATTTGAGCCATCGCCCAAGAGTCTCTTGATTTACTTCCAAAATATGGGAGGTGTACGTACCAAGTCGGTTGTCATATGTTCCCGTAGTGCAGTCTCGGAATTCGACATAATAATCTTTGTTGAGACCTGGCTGAATTCAAATTTCTTTGATTGTGAATATTTCGATCCGAACTTATTTGCCGTTTTTCGCAAAGATCGTGATGTCATCAGAACGGGTTTGAATCGTGGTGGAGGAGTCCTCATTGCAGTACGTCGGTATCTTAATGTTTTCCAGGTTTCGCTAAGTAATGATGATTCAATTTTAGATCAAATATGTGTTTGTATTAATGGTTACTCAGGTTCGGACTCTTTATATTTACTCGCGTCATACCTCCTGGGAGTAATTACGATATTTATAAGGCTCATACGGACAATATTACATCTTTAGTTCATAGTCATTTAGAACGAGACCACTTGTGTTTTTGGCGATTTGAATCTTTCAAATATTACCTGGTCTGATAAGCTATCTAAATCTGGTCTTATACCTATGAATGCCAATTCAGTGATCGATTCCTATGTTGTAGATAACTTGTTAAGTCTTAACTTAGTGCAGGTTAATTGCTTTTTAAACAAACTCAATAGAATTCTAGATCTCATTTTTATCAGTGACAATATTGATTTCGATCTTTCTGAATGTCTCAATTCGTTATCACGTACGGATAAGCATCATATTTCCTTGGTACTTAAATTAAATGCTTATGAATTCAATACAAGCGTTCAAGAGGAAAAACTAGCATTTAACTATAATAAATGTGATTTTTCTCGGGTTGATAACTCTTTAATTGAAGTTGACTGGGAAAAATTGTTCATAAGTTCGGATGTTGCCCAATGTTTTTCTATTTTTAAATCGCAAGTCTTAAAAATAAGCGTAATAAATTCTTTAAGAAGCTTAAAAAACACAACAAAAAGGATGCTTATGCAATGTATCCACATTACTCAAAAAAGTTCAATTGTTTGAACAAATTTCTATATAAGAATTATATTTTAAGTGTAGAATGCGGTAATAAATCTAGCCCTCAGTTATTTTGGCAATACACTAAAACCAGGAAGTCTAGTTCTGGCGTTCCATCTGCTGTCTTTCTGGACGATAAACTAGCTTCCAGTGCCTCGGAAGTGATGAACCTGTTTGCGGATTTCTTTAAATTAAACTTTGTTAGTGATGAATCTGACTCCAACTGCTCTCGCTCTTTTAAAGATATCTCGTCCCTGAATTTTGGCTGTTTAAGTTTGTCAGTGGAAGATATTGAGAACGGTATTTTAGCCCTTAAACCCTTCACAAAAACGGATGATGATGGACTGTCAGTTGTGCTTCTCAAACGTTGTTCTGCTCTCACTCTGCCTGTCAAGTTAATTTTTAACAGATCGTTAGCCTCCGGCATTTTTAGCGATGATTGGAAAAGGACAGTTGTTACTCCACTTTTCAAAAGTGGTAAAAAAAAAATGATGTCCGTAATTACAGACCAATTTCGAAGCTCTCGACAGTTTCCAAACTGTTTGAAAGTATTGTCAAAGAGAATATGTATTTTGCTACTAGAAGTATAATTTCACCATACCAGCATGGTTTTGTTACAGGCAGGTCAACAGTTTCCAATTTAGCTGTTTTTACTGAATATTGTATTGCAGCGTTCTCAGCAGGGTATCAAGTCGATTGCATCTATACAGATTTTTCGAAAGCGTTCGATAAAGTATCGCATACATTTTTATTAAATAAGCTGGAATATCTAGGCTTCCATTCAGTTTTTTTAAGCTGGCTGCGTTCTTACTTAAGTAATAGACATTGTGTAGTTTCTGTTAATGGTGTCACCTCTGCACCTTTTATTGCGTCCTCTGGGGTACCGCAAGGGAGTATACTAGGTCCCTTGCTTTTCGTTTTATTTATTAACGATATTAGTAGCTGTTTTTCTTTTGCTAACTTCCTTCTATACGCTGATGATTTAAAAATATATTCTGTTATTTCTAACTCCGAAGTTTTACACAAACTTCAGGCCGATGTTGATAAATTAGTTAGTTGGTGCAGTGTCTCTAGTCTATCGCTTAACATTAACAAATGCTTCAAGCTCACCTATTCGAAAACACCTAACATTTTCCCTACATGTTATAGAATTGCGGATAATATACTTCAACCAGTTGAAGAAATCAAGGATCTAGGTGTTGTTTTTGATGCGCGTTTTACATTTTTGAGTCACATAGACTTTATACTATCTAAAGCATACTCCGTTCTTGGCTTCATAAGAAGAAGTAGCTCAAACTTTACGGACCCGTATACCCGTAAGTTGCTATTTACTGCCTTTGTCCGTTCTATTTTGGAATACGCTGCGTTTATTTGGAGACCTTACCACCAATTTTCCATCGACAGAATTGAGCGTGTAAAAAAAAATTTTCTAAAGTTTGCTCTCTCTTCCCTGAGTTTCTCTGATCCCGTCCCGACCTATAAGTCCCGATTGCTTCTAATTAATCTTAAACCGCTAGAAACTAGAAGATCGTTTTTGTCGCTGTCTTTTTTGTTTGGTATTATTATAGGAGAAACTGACTGTTCTTCTCTTTTGGAAAGGATTAACTTTTCTGTCCCTTCCAGGCCTTTACGTAGTAAATTTCCATTCCATCTAGACAGATTCAGAACTAACTATGCGTGTAATGCACCTATAGCCCATTCTCTTCGTGAACTCAATGAGGTCTCGAACTCTATTGACTTTGATTTTTCACTATCTAAACTGTGCTGTTCTGCTCAATTAAATTGTCTTTTATAGATTACTTTAGTCTTTTATAAGTGGTTAGTTCCTTAGCAGTAAGTAGTCAGTAAGAACTATTGTTTATTGATTTCTAAATAAATAAATAAATAAATATATATATTCGGAAATTTAGAATTTTCCTCGATAAATTCACAAAATTCACGTTTTTCATAAAAATATAATCTTACAATGGATATTTTATTGATTTTAAACTAACATATATGAAAACTACATTCAGTGCTATAATAACGATTTGAGTTTCCAGTTTAAAGAAACACAAGCAACAATTATGTACTTTACTCTTTATATTATTCTTAATTAAGCATTGATAATATATTTAACCTACATTTTGTTCATAAATAATACAATTATATATATTTTATCCTTGAAAAGAGTTTTTTTCAATCATGTGGCGAAATTCCCCACAGTAAGTGCTGCCGTGCGCGCAAAACGAAAACGCTGCACACAACCCAAAAGTACTCCACGGGGACTGTAACCGAAACCTTGGTCTGCTACCAAGTGTTACCGACAAGAATATAAATATAATTGGATCACCCTATATATGACCCAACAGTAAAGATCAGCGATACTCCATACGAATTAGATATGTATGCTGCATATAAATATGTATGTATGCACTACATACGCACGATACATATGTATACGCTTAGTTACAACTATTTCTCGTCGCCTGGCATGATAAACATATACGCTTAGTTACTTGTTGAATTTATGTACATATGTAACTTTTCTTTATGCTTTAACGTTAAGTATTTACTAAGCGCCTATTGTTAAATGTGAGACGAGTTAACTGTTATGTCAGGCCAGATTTTTTAGTTATTCTCATTATAAATATAGGTCGAATCAATGTCATAAGACACAGTTGTAAAAGTGAAGGCGAAAATACAATTGATTTTTAAGCATTCATACATGCTATAAAAATTTGTGTTTGACTTAAAAACGGCAGCGCAAATTACTAAGCGCAACAGGGACCAATTGGTGAAAAACTGCGAAAAGGTTTACTACTGTATACAGTGATGCCAACTTTCTAAAATAAAAATCCACTGAATACTGTCAAAAAACGCGTTTTTCTATGAAAAATCCACTGGGAAAAAATTATATAATACGACAAGGCAAACAATGTGTTTATTTAAACAAAAAATAGTCTTCAATACAAATTGCCATTAATTATTATTTTCCAGGTATATATGTATGTTTGTTTGGTAAGGAACACATTTCAGGTACACAAAACGAGAAACAAAAATATATCCAAATAAATGTAAGTTATACATTAATTAAAATGGTAAGAGATCTTCCTCATCGCTGTGATCTTCATCTGGCCATAACTTAGTGTCTATATAAAATTGTTCCTTTTTTTTTAAACATCAACGCTGTTAATTTTAGAACAAACGTCGGCGGGTATTTCATAATCGCCACAGCATTTGCCTTTTATTCTAAGGCCATATTTAATGTGTAGTAATGCATTGACAGAGTTTAAAGACAACCTATTTCTAATTTTTGATTTATAGTAGTTCATTGAACTAAAAACTCGTTCGAATTCAGCGTTGGAGTAGGGTAACGACAATACCTTTATAACAAAATTCGTAAGGGTTTAACCCCATGGAATCCCTGAAGTTGATTACCTCTGTCCCAAAATCAAATGTGGTTTTGATATTTATCCACTTTTGCAAATGTAAGCTTTGCCAGCTTGTCTCAATAGCTGCAAGAGTTTCGCTATCATCAATAAACTCTTTAGCAAGTGGTAAAATATTGGGTTTCCCATGGCTGAGTGCAGTCTCTACACTTAGTAATGCAATTTGTTTTAATATTTCAAAATTTGTGGGTAGGCGAGAACGAATTTCCTTTACCAACTGCTTAGTAAACTCAAAACATTTGTTTGATATTAAACCTTTTTCATATTTATCTATTTGCATATCTCGACAAGATTTTTCGAACATATGCCCTAAATAAAAGCTTTGGGTGTCAGATTCAAAGTTATCTGTAATATAATCAAAATTTTCTGGCGGTAAAAAGATTTTGTTTATTAAAACTTTCAAAAGACGATATAAATCGGATAACAACTTAAAATGATCGGCGTTGTCTGCCTCAAATGCTTTATTAACTTTTTGCACATCAACTAAAATATCTGATAAGTATACTAAATAAACATAGTTTGCATTATTGTTATACATTTCTTGAAGTAAAACTGATATATAGCTTCGTTCATTTTGAGGCAGTACGTTAAAATGCGTTTTCAATTCTAGCCACATTTTTAAGATACACTTCACTGCTCTTTCTATGGAGAGCCAACGAGTTTCTGCCATTAAAGGAATTTTTATTGGATTCGATAAATCCGAATTTATTAACTTAAAAATTTTAGCATAGGATCTCTGTCTAACTGCAGGAAACGCAAACCAATTGTGAGTTTCTCTGATTAAAAACTCAATATTTTCAGGTAAATATTTTTTTGCAGAGGAAGAAACGGCCAGCAGCAATGAGTGACACACGCATCGAATAAGATATAGACATTTAAGATTATATTTCTCTTTTAGCTTCACATATACACCATTGTTAATCCCCGTCATAACGGAGGCACTCACCCCGTCATAACGGAGGTACCCACTCCAATTAACTTATGAAATTTTAAATTATATATCTTAAAAATTCGTGCGAGGCCCTCAATTATTCCATCTGCTGTACCAGAAGCTAAATCTATTAAGCCCAAAAAAGTTGTTACAAATTTACAATGATCTTTACTGTAGTACCTTATAACAACGCCAAGTACTTTCATTACTGAAATGTCAGTACTTTCATCAAGTAGAATACTGAAAAATGAGTCTCCAATATCATTAATCAAGTTTTCACCAAAATGAGGAGCTAAAATATTAGTTATAATGTTTGCACATTTTGTACGATGCATGTTAAAACCGGCGGACTTACTGTCTGCAAATCCAACATTACAAATTTCTCCCAAGTGATTTATATTTGAAAAACTGCTGTGCACTGCAATGAACAACGCAAGTTTACCCTGACATTTTTGCTTCGGATCTGCCATTTTTGGACGGGGTTGAAAATTTATTGTCGGCTGATTTTTATTTCTTTCGGCGCTAAAGGGAGCAATTGCATTTTGATGTTTTTTCGAAAGAGCATGTCTTTGTAAATCTGTAAATCGCGCAGCAATTATGCCGCCGCAAAAACGACATCCAGCTTTAGTGTTGTCTCCATTACACGGCTGAATCCAAAGTTTGAAATTAGAATTTGATTCCCAAGTCTTTCTATATTTCTGTTGGTAACTGCTTTTGTCCATTTCTGCAAAAAAAAATTGCGATTACCTACAAATATAACAATTGAAAATTTGTAATTTAATTTACTTCACACTCAGCGAGTAGAGAAACAACGAAACATGAAGGAAAAATTAATGCCGCTAAATTTATTTTTCATTTTCTTTTCAACTTAGCTGCGATTAGTAACATAGGTGATGGGTTGTATTTTCTAATATCGTAAATTTATATTTGTAATAGGGCGAATTCGTATGAGGTAATTTGTAGGGTTGCAATTGTGATTCTTTAATCGCATTACAACACACAGAGAAGGACTATAAAATATTTAATCGATCAACGTAAAGTAATCGAATAGTGAGTTCGAGATCCACTAAAAATCCACTGTCCACTGAAACCATTTTTTTAGCGCGCTTAAAACCTGAAAATCCACCGGTTTTAGTGGAAAATCCACTGAGTTGGCACCACTGACTGTATATACTGTGCGCCGAAGTTCAAGTGCGATCTGATTTGTGCGACGTTAGTGGCGAAATGCTGCGCGAACAAATCCGTCTGATTTGTTCGCTGTTAGTGCCAAGGCGTATTTTACAAGGTGGTGTTAGCCGTATATAAGTAAAAAATTACACTAAAAATTATATTCAGATATCCATACTGAGTTACAACAAACACATCATTTTGACGTAATGCTCTCCACGGCGAAAAACTCAGCTGGCGCCCTAAGCATTTTCCAGCTTCAGGCATGCGCAAAGCGAAATTTATGTACAAAAGCGCTGTGCCTAAGGGTGCGAACAGAGTGGCCGCTTGTTGCCGAGCCGAGCCGACTGACGCTTATTGCGAGAACTTGTTCATGCGAGAAACAAGTTTGAGTGTGCATAGTGGATGCGAGAATCAGCGCTGATATTTTATCTATTATTTGTGTTTTATGTACATATGTTTGTATGCATTTGGGTTTGTTGTTCATTCGTGTTTGTGAAATTGAAGTGAAAAGATATGGATTCGTCAGATGATGAGTATTTAGCTTCGGCTACTGTTTTAAAGTATTTTATCAATAAAAAATCATTTGGAAAACATCCAATAAATGATAAACGAAGTGAATTTGGAGAATTTCATCACTTATATAGTGATTTAAGAAAATATCCTGCCAAGTTTAAAGAATATACTCGAATGAGTATTGAAACTTTCGACTATATTCTCGAAAAGATTGGTGATAAATTAAATAAGAAGTGGAGTAATTTTATTAAAGTACCAATATGTCCATGTGAACGCTTGATAGTAACTCTCAGGTAAGAAATTTTTTATGTTTTATATATTTGTATTTATTGTATTAAATTCATTTTATATCGTATTAAATTCATGAATACATTTTTTATAAATAAAAAGAAAAATTAAAATTAAAATTAAATTAAAATTCTTTTTATATCTTATTAAATTCATGAACACATTTTTTATAAATAAAAAGAAAAATTAAAATTAAATTAAAATTCATTTTATATCTTATTAAATTCATGAATACATTTTTTTTATAAATAAAAAGAAAAATTAAACAAAAAAAATTAAAAATAAATAATATAAATTAAGAGGAATTTAAAGATGAATAAATTACAGTTTCCATTGTATTTTGGTCTGGAACCAATGATGATGAAGTTGATGGTATATTTGTACCTTCAACTGTGGTAAATGAGATCGGTTGAAAACAACGAGTTGTACTAAAGTCTAAAGAATTTATCTGGTAGCTTTCAGAAGAAACGCTGATTGGTGAAGACAAAGGCGCATATCTTGAACTTTCATTGGACAGTGTGGGCATATTTTGAACTTTTGCATACACGTATTTATAAAGTACATTTTGCATTTCCATTCGACACAGAAATTTATTCTCTGGGTCCAACTTCCGAATATGCGGCAAAAGAGTTACAAAAAATGCTTCATCTTCATCCAATACAGTCTTTTTTTCCATATTTTTCTTTTCCAGCAGTGCCAATTTTCTTTTTTCAATTTCCAACAATTGGGCAGTGCTGTTAGAGGTATTTTTTTTTTTGATGGAACTTCACAGCTGAACTCGTCATTGTCGCACAGATCTCTTGTTTCTTCGACTTGTGAAGTGTTGAGAATATCTTCAATTTCTTCTTGATATTCAACCTCTTCTTGAGTAGCTTTTACACTTGACGGTTTATTACCACTTAAATTTCTGTATTTCATTTGGTCCTTTAAAAACAGTAGAGAGTTGAAATAAGGCCAACTCGAAGTAATTTGTGATGCGGCATCCCCCGATTTCGGAGTTGGAATTTTGCGTACTTCACATCGAAATTGATCGCGTAAATACTTCCATTTTTTTTTTAAATCTTCCTCTACAAGATCAAATAAAACCATATAATTAAAATATGATAAAAATTATATACATACATGAATTTAAACAATAAAATACAAAAATATATACAAATAATATAATATAAATTTAAATAACCATTTTTGTTTTAATTTTCTTATTTAGATTTCTGGCAACTGGAGCATCATTTGCCTCACTAGCTTTTTCGTTTCGGCTAGGCAAATCAACAGTAGGAGCTATTGTTAAGGAGACAACCCAAGTTCTATGGGATAATATGTTTACTATCCATATGCCGCAGCCAAACGAACAATGTTTTCAAGAAATTGCAGAGCAATACTGGAAGCTATGGAACTTCCCAAATTGTATTGGTGCTATCGACGGGAAGCACATACGAATCAAGTGTCCAGGAAATACTGGCTCCATGTATTATAATTATAAACACTTTTTTTCTATTGTGTTGCAAGGTATTGCCGATGCCAACTGCAAATTTATTGCGGTTGAAGTTGGTGGATACGGAAAGCAAAGTGATGGTGGCACTTTTAGCTCTTCCAAAATCTTTAATCTTTTAAAAAGTGGAGAACTACCTGTACCAGGAAATACATGTCTGCCAAACAGTGAAGAAATTGTGCCATATGTATTTCTTGGGGATGAGGCTTATCCCCTTTTAGAATGTTTGTTAAGGCCGTACAGCCGAAAGGAGATAACGGAAGACCATGAATATTTTAATGCCCGGCTTTCAAGAGCTAGAAAGTGCATTGAATGCGCCTTTGGGTTATTAAGTGCAAGGTTCAGAATATTATGGAAACCCATTGAAACGGATCCTTTGTTCGCTGAACTCATTGTAAAATGTATATGCCTTCTACACAACATAATTATTGATTTAGAGGGATTAGATGAAAATTTAAAAGAAGAAGTGCAAAAAGAACATTTGGAAAAAATCATAAAAGAATTCAATAAAACAAGTGTAAAAAATGGTAGATTAATAAGAGATAAATTTTGTAATTTCGTATGCATGAATAAAATATAATAAATTTCAATGTAACTTACTTGGTATTTTCATTTCTGAAGCAACGGACATCCATAGCTTTTCCACTAAAACACGGTTATGATAACATTTATTTTTCTGATCCCACAAAGCCGGCCGAGAAAAAACTTCACTTATTAATTGTTCTACATTCATTTTAAATAAACCAAAACACACGACTGTACTCAAGAAAAGTTCAACAAGAATGCCATTAAATGATGAATGACAGCATATAATTTTTGATTTCACTTTTTCCAAAGAATTTTATGCCCAAAATTACAACAACCGAAATGCAATAGACAAAAAGAGAAAAAAATTTTTTTGCATGTTGCTGTGCGTTCGAAACTAGCTTTTCGCAGATTAAACAATGTTTTCGGCGCTGAAATACGCTTTGGAACTGTTTTCTCGCATTCAATCAGCTTTGCGCTCTGACCAGCTCGGCGCCCACTATGACCTGTTCGCGCTTATTTGTACTAATTTGTATAGTACCAGTTTTCTCGCATTGGTTCTCGCAATAAGCGTCAGTCGGCTCGGCTCGGCAACAAGCCCTAAAGCGAAATTTATGTATGTACGAGCAGCGCTGCGTTCAAAACAAACAAACACTGCACATCGTGTATTTTGTTTGGCAACTGTTTGTTTATTTACTTCAAAATGCTGCTTGCTGATATTGGCACCAGTGTTGCCAGAACTTTTTGGGCCGACCGGCTAGATTGGCAAAAAAAAGCGGCTAAAAACGGCTAAAATGTTTTAGTGAAATTTCACATAGACTCTGGCAAAAAACGGCTAAAATGTTTTAGTGAAAATCACATGCTTTATTTAAATAAATCGCAAGAAACGAAAGACTTTTTAACACCATTAATTTTTATCGAGTGTATATTCCTCATCATCAAATGTATCACTATTGTTATATCACCTGAATTCATTAATTTTAAGAGATCGTCATCTACAGTAAAATTATGGCAGCATTTTTCTTCACGTTTTAAACCGTATCTTATATGTGACCTGGTCTACGGAAAGGGGGCTTAGGTGTCAAAAAATCAATTTTCACTTTTTGGTTGATTCGGATGGAAGATGAGATGCTTTTTCACGTGGTGAAAAGCAGAAAATCCTAACTTGCTTAGAAGTGTACTAAAAATGTAGAGAAAGAAGAGTAAAAACGAGTAAACGAAACGAGTTGCTTACTTTTAACAGCTTTTTCACAGAAAACTAGTTTTCGCACGTAAGCTCCCTTTTCGTAGACCAGGTCACATATATAAAATAGCGTTTAACGTTTTAACGTACATTGGATTTCTTTGCTTAGTTTGTATTATATTCATTGAACTAAATATTCGCTCTACTTCTGCATTACTTATAGGCAAAACAAGAAAACTAAAAACTAGGTTGCAAAGGTCAGCAAAAGGGTTTTCTCCTAGGGCATTTCGAAATTGATAAACTTCGGCCCAAAATTTTACAGTTGAGTCTAAATTACTCTAGGTATGTAACGTTAACCGTTGCCATTGCATCTCTATGGATGTTATTTCGTCGGCATTATATTTGTGGCTTTGTTGCTGTTGTTGTTGAACAAATACTTTTGGTTTAATTACTCTTAATGCATTTCCAACCGAAAAAAGTAAATTTTTTTTAGTGTGGCAATATTTGTAGGGAGGCGTTGGCGTAATTCCTTTATTAAAGTGATAATAAAATAGCGACCATTTTCTCGAATTATTTTCTCCGCTTCGTGGTCAAAAGCGTTTGTGCTTACTTTTGTTTTTAAATACTCTTCAAAACTGTGATAAAACTGAGGAAATGGAGCAAGGTATGGTTCCAACGGGGAGCATATAGGATCAAATGTGTCCGCGCTAATTACCACTAGGGACCATAGATGCGAAAGTAAAACATTGAGTTCATTAAAAATCTTCATTGGGTCTGCATTATTGCTTTCAAACAACTTGTTTACTTTTTGCACCTGAAAATTAGGCAAATAGTAAAATCGGCTAAAAACGGCTAACTTTTTTTTTAAAAACCGGCTAATCGGCTGCCGGCTAGATCGAATTTTCTCCGGCTAGTTGCTATCAAAACCGGCTAAATCTAGCCGGAAAACGGCTAAAATGGCAACGCTGATTGGCACATGCTCACTGTAAGCTTCATGGAGTGGCATACATATCTACATACATTTATCTTCAGCTTTTCATTTATTTCATAACGATGAAGTTCGTGAAAAAAGTCGCCACTGCGCAGCAGAAACCTAATTTTACATCGCTGTAGTAGCATGCAGAATAAATAACACAAAGAAATGTCTGTTTCGCTTCATGCAAATTCTGCCCAAAACCAAACTCAACAATAGGTTTGTTCGTCGAGCAAAAAATTTGTACGAATTTGTACGAATTATCACGATTTTTGCCCAAATCGCGTTCGTGCAGACCAAAAAATTATCCAACACTCAAAAATTGTGAGAGCAAACTGACAGTTCTCTTGGAGAGAAGTTGCAAATTCTTGCTGGCAAAACTTTTTCCAGCAAGAATTTGCAAACACGAAAATCAGTGGTTGTGGCGCATGGTTGCATTTTTGTCTACAATAATTTGAATAAATTAGTTCGTTAA
>NW_023458979.1:52151-57524 GCF_013731165.1 Rhagoletis pomonella
GCAAGCCGATGGTGGTAGCAGACGAAGAGGAAGCACCCATTGCAATGAAGAGACCAAGTTGGTACAGAGAGAAATGACTGGCGTTCTTTGTGGAGCTCGGCCAAAATGCCTTAGGCGGTTACAAAGCCAAAGTAGAAGGAGAATATGCAAATGATAAATGACGGAGTTGGGGACCATTTTCTTGGATGCGCCAGGAGGAACTAGGAAAATATTCCTTATCAGATGGATTCTGGCAACGGTTCGATCAAAAAATTACATTACCTTAGCTATGGCTTCGTCTGGAATTGCTGCGACATTATTAACAGGTGGAAACATTACCAATTCAGCTCTTTAGCTGCCATTGAACATACAAATCATCGAAACTCCCACGTGCAATATTTTCAGAGCATCCGGTATGGAAAAAGTTTACCAAAAAATTAAATTCATTGTTTGGGATGAGTGCACCATGGCACATAAAAAATCGTTTGAGGCTTTCGATCCATTGTTGCGGGATTTGCGTGGAAACGTTCAACCATTCGGGAATGCACTGATATTGCTCGAAGGAGATTTTTCGAAAACATTGTCTGCAGTTTCTCGATTAACACGAGAGATAAATGCTTGCCTGAAATATTCAACATTGCGACAAGACGAACATACATACACTGCAACTGAAGTATTCGCGCGACAATATCTGGACATTGGGAACGCAAAGCTGCCAGTCAATGAGAGATTAAGACGAATTTTATGGCCTGATAATTTTTGTAAATTAGAAACATCGAAAGGAGAACTGATCGAAAGAATGTTTCTTTATTAAGAAAATTAATTTTAGGAACCACGATTGGCTCAGTGAACGGGCTATTCTTGCTGCGAAGAATAAGGAGGTCTATCAACTAAATAATAGTGGTATTGACAACAGTTGATGCCTGAGCTGATCAGCTTTTTTACCAGACTGCCAGACCACTTGCTCACTTTGGTGAATACCACTAATGTTATTCAATCCAGCATTCAACGTGAGGAAATAGCATATACGTCGATAAACACCGTTGTAGAAAAAGACCATCCAACGAAATTTTTGAACTCGATTGATCTTCGAGGGAGACCCCACATTCCGAAATTGAAAATAGGTGTGCCAATTATCATTTTGCGGAATATTAATCAGCGAAAACTCTGCAACGGAATGCGACTCGCAGTTAACAAATTGATGAAGAACGTAATGTAAGCAAAGATTTTAACGTGGCCTTTCAAAGGTGAAGAATTTCCATGATTCCATTTAATGATGATGATTCAATTTAAAAGATTGCAATTTCCAATTCGATTGACATTCGGAATCATAATCAATAATGCTCCAGGTCGAACTTTTGCCATTGTCGGCAAACCAGATATCCTTGATACCTATGCAGAGAATGGAAAAATAACAAATATTGTGTGCACACGAGTACTTATTACATAACCAAACACATATGAAACGTATGCTTTGTTTCGTTAATAATTTATCGTCCATATAACAGAAATATGCCACAGCAAAGCGCGGCAGGGTACAGCTAGTATGTACATAAGTATGTTCAAATTAGAATTGAATTTTCCAACGCTGTAGTGGCATGCACAAACAGCACCAAATCAATGATGTGCATATGTATCAGGGTTGTTGCGAATATTCGCATTCGCATTCGCAACCGCGGAGCTTCCGCATTAATTTTAACATTCGCATTCGCTTTCGCATTCGCAAAAATCAATGCGGAGATTTTGCGAATGCGAATGTTGTGCAAGTGCACCAATAAACCGTATATATGGTAAGCAAAATGACAAATTGTAGCCAATATTTTTTGCCTGTGGCCGTGGGAGTATTTGTGTAACAAAACTGGTCAAATGCATATTTATCAACTTTGATAAATATGTCTTTAAATATATTATTTCTTCAGCTATATAACCTAGCTATCAATGGGCAGTCATACAAGTCCTAACTTCTGCTTGACCTTTGGCATAGTCTTCTTAACAATATTTTTTTTTCTGTGCTGTAAATACCTGCATTGGTTTCTTTCTTTATTATGATTTTTTTTTGACCAATCCTAAAAAAACTACTAGACACAAAAGAAGAAAGTGTGCACTGTAATTCTTAACCAAATTTTCGTGATTTGCTTTTGATGTTACACATATTCGTCTCAATAATTTCAAATGGGGCTCTTTGCGGAATTTATTTTTAGCAAAAATTTTAAATACATTAATTTTGTTCACTTGTCGGGCAATATTTTTTTCATAGGGATATACATTGGATCCTTGGGTAAAAACTTCTGTGGTAAAACAGTCCCTTCTTTGCTATTTAAAGTCAAAGAGTAAGCTCGTTCAGTAGGGATTTCCAGCAGAAATGATCAACGTCTGGCTATAAAGAGAATAGATGCTCAAATAATTAAAAAACTATAGGTCTGACCTTTAATAAGAAAACAGTTACGTAACTATCTGAGATTCAAAAGCTTATAAACACCGGGTGGCTTTTTAAAAAAATAACAATATTCTGATCCGATTCGGCTGGCAGCCACGACTTTGAAAACATAATTTTTTTCAAAATTTTCATTCCTGGGAAATAATAATTTATTTTCCATATCCACCTATTTAGCTCGCAATAAGCATAAATTGTTCAAACCGGTCGCAGAAGAAAGTATTAAATATGAATTACAAAAACTAAAATCGGAAGACGCTGATGAAGTTACAGATGAAGAATTCTTTTTAAAAAGCTTTAGAAAAACCTGACACATCTGGTTTGGCTTGTAAGCGCTGTTTAAACAGCGATCTCGCCATTATGCTAGAACCTAATTGTTTCTTAAAAATACTTGACATCCGCATTCGCATCCGCATCCGCGGATGTTGGCTGTTAGATATTCGCATCCGCATTCGCATCCGCAGATGTCTAAAATTCCACATTAGCAACATCCCTAATATGTATGTCTATTTGCTGGGCTTCATGGGAATTCGGCACATTGTTTTCGCTAGGGCAATGGCCCGTAATCGGAGAGTAGTAGCGGCGGCGCGAAAAGAAACGATGCCTGCAATCGGAATTAGATCTGCGTTTGTTTATCGACCTCAAATCAATTATATAGGTGATTTTTACAAGAAAAGTCTATCTACACATCAGTGCCGTACCTATCAGTGTCAGTGAAAAATATAATATCGTTGCCCTAGTCCCAAATAGAGTTGTTCAAACCGTCCGGCACAGTGCCGTTTTTTACCGTCAGTGCTGCTTCAGTGTTCGTACCGAAATTTTTTTATACACTCTAAAAACTGCATGTAAAACTGCTACTGAAAAGTGTTTATTTTCAAACAAAATCTGTGTAAGTATACGCATAAGATGTTCAAGACTAGATTTTTGAACATAAGATGTTTAAAATATACACATGAAATGTTTAAAATTGCAAAGGTTTTTAACGCAAAAATACATGCCCTACTAAAAATAAAAATTAATTACATGTTATGTGTAATTTTGCTCTACGCGTCAAATTTGGTATGTAAAAGTAAACCGGCAGTGTTTAATTTTATTAACACGGTGTCTAAATTTGCACACATTAGGAGGGGAAACTGGTAACCTCTCTTAATATGCTTTAATTTAAACAAAAAACTTTTAGAGCAAATTTTAAACATTTTATGTGTAAACTGTGTAATTGTGAACACTAAGAAAATTCTATAGAAATTTTTGTAGTTAAGTTTAACTAATGATTTAACTAACCTACCCTAAGGGCCACATTCACAGTGCTGTACTGAAAATCTGTAGTTAACTATGAATTTGGCCTTAAGTGTTTACAATTCAACAAACTAATTTAAAATTTATTCTACGCCACACATACGGTAAGTAAAAGTTAAAAAGCAGTATCTAAACTGATTAACACGGTATGCAAATTTGCATACATTAAGAGAGGAAACTGGTTACATTTTTTGATATGCTTAAATTTAAACAAACATTTTTGAGAGTGTAGTTAACTCGGCAAAGATTTGTTTGTGTATTTCACTGACGGTATTCTATTGCAAGTTTTGATTGATATGGATGGAAAATAATCGAGTTGGTACGGAATTATCCAGAATTATATAATTTGGCATTAATTTTACTGAAAGTACCGGACGACAGACTACGGATGTATGTGAATTGTATCACTGATCGATGCTGATTGGCAATGATACTGAACTAATACGGCACTGTTTGTGAAGATCTTAACTTTTATTAACCGACTTCCAAAAAAGGACGAGCTTATCAGTTCGTCGGAATATATTTTTGTTTATGTATGTTACCGCATAACTTTGTACCCCGTAAACCGATTGCGACAATTCTTTTTGCATCGGAAAGGTAGTGTCTCAGAGGTGGTCCCATACTAATCTGGTTTAGATCCGACCCTTGGATCGTGAAATATATATATATCTATATTAATAAAAATGTTGTGTTCGTATGTCACGGTCGTCAAAACTCGAGAACGGCTGAACCGATTTGAATAGTTTTTTTTTTGTGTTGTTCGGTGTAATACCAGAACCAATGATATCGTAAAAAATTGGAGGATTGCCACCTATTTGAAAATTTTTAAACCCAATTATATTGATAAAATAAATAAATTATTACAATATGGGTATCAAATTAAAGAGTTTTAAGAAAGATAGCTGCTGGAAATATTTTTGACGAGGGTTGCCACCTATTTGAAAATTTTAACTCAGACAAATTGATAAAATAAATGAATTATTGCCATGTGGGTGTCAAACTAAAGAGTTTTAAGAAGGCGTACAGCCGAAAATATGTTTGAAGAGTGTTGCCACCTGTTTGAAAATTTAACTAAAGTACATCGATAAAATAAATGAAATATTACATTATGGGTATCAAATTAAAGAGGTTTAAGAAAGAAATCTGTTGGAAATATTTTGGAAAAGGGTTGCCACCAATTTTTAAATTTTAACTCAGTTAAATTGATAAAGTAAATTATATATTGGTATGTGGGTATCAAACTAAAGAATTTTAAGAAGGCTTACAGTCGAAAACATTTTACAGGAGGGTTGCCACCTGTTAAAAAATTAAGCGAAATTTTATTGATAAACTAAATGATATATTACAATATAGATAATAAATTCAAGAGGTTTAAGAAAGATAGCTGCTGGAAATATTTTTGAGTAAAATTGCCACATCTGTGAAAATTTAAACTCAGTTATTTTGACAAAATAAATGCAATACGGTAATTTATGTATCAAACTTTAGATTTTTAAGAAGGCTTACAGCCGAAAATATGCCTGAGGAGGGTTGCCACCTGTTCGAAAATTTAACTCAATATAATTGAAATAGGTATCAAATTAAAGAGGGTGAGGAAATAAAACTTTAGGAAATACTTTTGTGCAGGATTGCCACCTATTTGAAAATTTTAACTCAGTTATATT
>NW_023458979.1:57534-72488 GCF_013731165.1 Rhagoletis pomonella
ACGAATGAATATAGAGCGGCTCCGCTGGCTTAGACATGTCGTTCAATAGGAACCGAAGTTTCAGGTGTAAAAGAATTCAACTCGCAAGCCGATGGTGGTAGCAGACGAAGAGGAAGCACCCATTGCAATGGAGAGACCAAGTTGGTACAGAGAGAAATGACTGGCGTTCTTTGTGGAGCTCGGCCAAAATGCCTTAGGCGGTTACAAAGCCAAAGTAGAAGGAAAATATGCAAATGATAAATGACGGAGTTGGGGACCATTTTCTTGGATGCGCCAGGAGGAACTAGGAAAATATTCCTTATCAGATGGATTCTGGCAACGGTTCGATCAAAAAATTACATTACCTTAGCTATCGCTTCGTCTGGAATTGCTGCGACATTATTAACAGGTGGAAACATTGCCAATTCAGCTCTTTAGCTGCCATTGAACATACAAATCATCGAAACTCCCACGTGCAATATTTTCAGAGCATCCGGTATGGAAAAAGTTTACCAAAAAATTAAATTCATTGTTTGGGATGAGTGCACCATGGGACATAAAAAATCGTTTGAGGCTTTTGATCAATTGTTGCGGGATTTGCGTGGAAACGTTCAACCATTCGGGAATGCACTGATATTGCTCGAAGGAGATTTTACGAAAACATTGTCTGCAGTTTCTCGATTAACACGAGAGATAAATGCTTGCCTGAAATATTCAACATTGCGACAAGACGAACATACATACACTGTAGCTGAAGTATTCGCGCGACAATATCTGGACATTGGGTACGCAAAGCTGCCAGTCAATGAGAGATTAAGACGAATTTTGTGGCCTGATAATTTTTGTAAATTAGAAACATCGAAAGGAGAACTGATCGAAAGAATGTTTCTTTATTAAGAAAATTAATTTTAGGAATCACGATTGGCTCAGTGAACGGGCTATTCTTGCTGCGAAGAATAAGGAGGTCTATCAACTAAATAATAGTGGTATTGACAACAGTCGTTGCTTGAGCTGATCAGCTTTTTTACCAGACTGCCAGACCACTTGCTCACTTTGGTTAATACCACTAATGTTATTCAATCCAGCATTCAACGTGAGGAAATAGCATATACGTCGATAAACACCGTTGTAGAAAAAGACCATCCAACGAAATTTTTGAACTCTATTGATCTTCCAGGGAGACTCCACATTCCGAAATTAAAAATAGGTGTGCCAATTATCATTTTGCGGAATATTAATCAGCGAAAACTCTGCAACGGAATGCGACTCGCAGTTAAGAAATTGATGAAGAACGTAATGTAAGCAAAGATTTTAACGTGGCCTTTCAAAGGTGAAGAATTTCCATGATTCCATTTAATGATGATGATTCAATTTAAAAGATTGCAATTCCCAATTCGATTGACATTCGGAATCATAATCAATAATGCTCCAGGTCGAACTTTTGCCATTGTCGGCAAACCAGATATCCCTGATACCTATGCAGAGAATGGAAAAATAACAAATATTGTGGGCACACGGGTACTTATTACATAACCAAACACATATGAAACGTATGCTTTGTTTCGTTAATAATTTATCGTCCATATAACAGAAATATGCCACAGCAAAGCGTGGCAGGGTACAGCTAGTATATATATATTTTTTTAAGTCTATTTTTTTTTGCTAAAAATTACTTATTATTACCAACCGATTACAACACATTATATGTACATACATATGTGCTAGGGTTACAATGGCTGACCAGATGAATTATGGATACTAAAAAAGGCAAAATTCTTCCCCTGAAGAGGTTTTTCCATTTGAGTTTCAATACGGTTTCTCCTTAACTTTGATGCAAAATTACTCACCAGGCGTCGTAAAGCACGCCGGGTATTTGCGAGTAATATCTTAATTTCTTATTTGGAGGGCGATTCAAATCACAAATCAATTTATTTCTTAATTGGAGGGCGAGTCAAATCACAAATAATTTTTTTTTTCATTTGGTCGACGAATCAATTGATTTCTTATTTGGTTGGCCAAGAAAATCACAATTAAATTTTATTTCTTATTTGGTTGCCGAATAAACTCACAAATAAAATTAATTTTTTATTTGGTTGACGGATCAAATCACATCTATATTTTATTCGGTTGACCAAGGAAGTCACAAATAGGTTTTTTTTTATTTAGTTGACAAAGCAAATCACACAACAATTTTATTTTTTTCGGTCGACAAATCAAATCACGAATAAAACTTATTTAGGATTCAGAAATAAATTTGATTTATGGATTTGTGATTTGAAATCACGCAACCCTGGTTACAAGTGACACCAAATGTCACACGTTAATGAATAATAATAACCCCTCCTGCATTGTGTGTAATTTACCCCCTCGTTATCCTTCAGCTTGCACTCGCAAAATGTGCGCTAACTATTTGGGACCCCACCCTTCCTCTACACCAACTTTTCAACAACAGAAAGAAATATTAAAAACTAGAGTTACACTGAGGGAAATAACTGATAAATAAAAATGAATACTTTATATTTGAGTATCGTTTAAAAATGTTCATATTTAAAAATAATATTTTCATTCAAAATTTATTACGCACGTATTTGACTGTTCACATCTGAGTATGTATATGTAAGTGTACATACCCTGCAGGGAAACCGCGGACTAGTGAATAAAATTTCTAGTTCCGTACCAGATCTTTATCGCTAAAAACGAACTAGTCCGATTATAACCAGTTCAAAATCGGCGAAAAGTGTTACTTTTAAAAAACTAATTTTTTCACTTTTTTCACTAGAAATCTATATCTAAAGCAAGGATGGCCATTTCATAGGAACCCATGCCAAATTTTTCTCTTCTGCTTTCACACGTACACAAGAAAAACTGCGCTACTTTCTCTCAGCCATGAACATACTCTATGAATCAGTGAGGCCGGCGATATGGTTTTGCTGTGGTCGTGCTCAATTGATGCGAAGCTTTCAAGTTATCAAGTCGCTGCAAGACACGCAGCGTTGCCAGGTTGACGTTTTTAACGTCATTTGGACGTTTTTTGTATCCTGTTGACGTTTGGACGTTTTTTGTGTAAAAAATTACGTTTTTTAACTTTCCAGTAATTTTTCTCTGTGACTAAATCTTGTACTAAGTAGAACTGATTTTGTATTATTTTTTTAATAAATCTTTACAAGCTTTGTATTTTGCAGCAGCTGCTTCAAAAGATATTTATGCTTTGGACACAGATGACTTAAATATGATGCATACCAAGCGTACGCGCATATTTTTTTTTTGATTCTTGGACTAAGGACCTCGTGTTCAAAGGCTGGCTGTGTAAACACTTGAGGTTACGAGGCTTATTTTAATGTTTGCAATTGCACATTAAAAGCCAAATCAAGAAGAGCTGATCTCTTGCAACACGCACGCTCGCATAAGCATCAAAAAAGCTGTAGCAGCATAAAGTCAGAAAAAAGTAGGTTTTTTTTCAAGACTTCATTGAAAAAGTAATGAACACAAACAAGGCTGAAATATTGCTATGCTCCTTCTTAGCAGAACGTAATTTACTTAGGGTTGACACCGGACAATACTGTCATGACAATAGCAATACATGCACACTTTTTCACTAATACATGCATACTTTTCCATTAGAATAATTTTGACAACTAATACGTATATCTTCATTGTCATGACAGTTTTGTCCGGCGTAAACCCTAAGTCAGCATTTTCGACAACCGACCCCCTTACCGAATGTCTACAAGAACAAAAAAAATATTAAAAATCAACGTGATTATTTATCCGCTTTATACTTGCACATTATTGGACTGAAATTTAATGGGCTATCAAACTGCATACTCAAAAAAATTCTAAAAAATCTAAATAAAAAGTTGAAAATCTAGCTGAAGCTTTGCAGATTTTTTATAATTTTTGCACTAGGTTTGAAATGTGGATTTATATTTTGTTTCTTATATAATAAGCTTGGCTTTTATGGAAAAATAATAAACATTAAATAAACAAAAGAGAAACATCCAAAATCGATCAAAATGGTGATGACTTAATCAGCTGAAGATTTTTATATTAACGATCTCAAACCAGTTTGCAAAGAATTTTAAATGTCTTCTGTCAAAATGACAATTTTTTTGGACATTCATTTGAATAAGACGTTTTTGGGTAGGAAATGACGTTTTTTCAGACCAAGAGGGACGTTTTCTCATGCCGAAGACCTGGAAACACTGAAGACACGGTAAAATTTTTTAATATGGATTCAAATTTAGATTTTATACTCATTAGCAATGGGAAAGGAGGGCACAATGTTTGCTGTGCCATGAAGAAATCGCACGGGCGATAAACTTTTTTGTTAAGCGCCATCATAGCGCCATTTCCCCTTATTACCAAATATTGAATTAATAAATTATTACGTACATATGCACACAAATATAAAGATGAATTTAAAATAATGCTAAAAAATCCCTTTTCTTTTAATTCAAAATGAATAGATTAATACAAATTCATTCATTCTATTTGCTTAAATTTTAATTTAAATTATAATAAAAGATCTAAGCAAGCAATGAAAGTGAATTAAACTATATTAAAAGGTTAATTCTTTAATATAATCTCTACCTTTCACACTATTCACATAATAAAAAAATCTCGTTTTCTTATAATTTTCAACTCGAAATCGTTGACAACACTGTTCATTCTCTTCATTCTCTCATCGTTTAGCAAAATTGAGATATATGATTTTGTTAGTTTTGGCCAATCTGATCTAAAGTGACGAATTTAGAACTGGTTCTGAACTATAGAAAAAGGGACGTAGAACGAATAAGATCTTATCTGTCGAATTTAGAACTAGTTCGGAACTATCGAAAAAGGGATGCAGCGGGGGCTTGTTTACTTTACATAGATATGTGTTTAGCGGCTTTATCGTTCAAATGCACTTCCATTCTGCACTACGCAGATGCTTTTTCATAGTTTGGTAACACAAAACAAAAGTTTGTGTTAACATTTTAACATCTTGGGACCGTCTGGAATCTAATCAATAAGAGGGAGCACCTCTGCAAAGTCAGCTACAGCCAAAGGTATGTAAACGTACACCCCCTGCAGCAAATCAAACTGGTTCCGAACTTGTGCTGAGCTAGCCTGAAACGGGACGGTACTGGTTCTTCATGTATCCCAACAAATGCTTTCAACTGTCTGTTTTAACATGGTGATGTCCTACGAAGTGACAATTGTCGCGCTCTGCAAAACTTTTGAACTTGTTCTGAGCTGACTCTGGCTTAGATGATTCTGAGACAGTTCATATAACAACAGTTCCCAGATAGTTCAAAAAGGGTCATCTCCGGGCTAGAACAAATGTGGTTAGTTTTGAGCTGGTTCTAAGAAGAATAGTATAGAGCCTGTTCTTTAAATACTAAAATTAAATAAGCACGCATACAACTTTGTAAATAAAAAATACTTCATTTTATGTTTAAAGAGCTATTTGTTTTGCACTAATTTACTTTTTGAGGCAAACTGCGCTTTAAAATTAAGAACAAAAAGTGTCAGTTATTTCTTCATTTTCTAAAACCGTTATTCTTAAAAATAATTTCTATTTGTTACGTATAAAGGGTATTTCTGTGATACTTATAATAAAAAATCTAAACTAAATCGTGTGAAAAAATGAGAAAAACCGTGATATATTTTATGCTTATTTGTGATAACTCAGCGTTAAATTGTATTAAATGTATTGAAATGTAATATATACACTCTCCGTCATCTAATAAGAATATATAGAATTTTGAATATTTACAATGGTTTTCATGCTAAATATTTTTCGTAAATTTTTTATTTGAGGATGGCTCATAAGTATTATAACCTAAACATATAAATCCACGTTTCTAACTGTGTTGAAAATTTAGTAGAATTCTAGAAGCTGTTAAAAGAACTTCAATATTTTCAAACCGGAGTTATAAGTATGCATTCCTATAGCCCATTAAATTTTAGTATAATTTATCGCGCTGATTTTTCATAACTCTTTTTACGCACGCTTTTGAAATATTTTCGTTTAAATATCTAATATCTATTTGATACACAAAAAATGATCACGGCTGTACTTTTTGCTGATATATTACATACATATGTTCCATTTAGTTAAACAATATAAGAATATTGTAGTATGTACCACAAAAACGTATACTTTCTATAAAAAATCATAACTTAGAAAAAAAAATCTTCGCTATTAGAGATTTGGGTTGATTGTAGTTCAAAGTGTCTCTTTCCCGATAAAAAAGTTTGACAGAAAAAAATACACTTTTTGAGAAATTAAATTTAAAAAAAAATTTGCACTTTTTGTTTATTGTTAAATAAAAAATTTTAAATAATGAAAATCAATAATTATATCATTCTCTCTTGAAGTGACAAGAATTACTGACATTTGGGTAAAAACGTTGTTGGAATTTATTAAATTTTGACAAAGTTATGGGCATTTAAAAAAAAAATTCTCACTGTCAATTCGAATAATCGATTTTTGCCTGAAAAAAAAGCGCGTTTAATTCGGCTGAAAAATTTTTCCGAGCCAAAAGAAAAAATACGTGTCTCATTATTTGGACCAACAAACAATGTATTTGAGTTTGGTCGAAATTAAAAATCATGCTCGTACCTGACCGGTTGTCTGGAAATGGAAAGCATCATTGGAAATTAAAAAAATTACTGCATGACTACACACTTTTGTTTATCTTTTTTTAAGCCTGATCAAAAGGTCGAAAATTTTGATGAAATTTTGTATAAAGTTTGAAAACACGGCGATGACAGCGCAACTAGCATCATATGAGTTTCAACCGTCCAGCTCTGCATCCCTTTTGCAGTAGTTCAGAGACAGTTCTGAAATTTGTAGGGCGGAACTAGCGCTTTGCCAGACTGTCTCTAAATTTTGCTACCGGGTCTCTAACAATCATTCAAACAAATTTAATTTCAAATCGCACACGAAAGAACCGAAAAGATTGAAAAATCATGACTCTTTTTTCTTTCGTCTGTCGATTTTAGAACTGGTTCGGAACTGTAGAATTTAGGCCTAGTTCGGATCTATCGAAAAAGGGATGCAGTGAGGTGCAATTGACACTTCCTAGGACATCGCAATGTTAAATTCGCCAGTTGTTTGCATGCAAAAGAGATTTATCGCGAACCAGTACTGGGTCTAAATGTACTAGAAGCGCACCAGTTCAGAACTAAAGATTTCCCCACAGGGTACGCATCCCAAGCATACAGAGCGGCCACAACACACACATAAATACATAGTACATGCCCTGCAGTATGGGGGATCGACTACAGGACTGATGAATCGGTAGCAACGTGATAAACTCAGTCAGTTACCGACCGACTACTTGCAGTGTATTTCATCGATTACTTTTACAAGGCAATGTCCCAGGCGGTAGTCACCAATGGCTCTCTCTGCACTACCTGGAGTTACTAAATTAGTCACTTGAATGATTTATAGGCGCCGTCTGTCGTAGTTTTTCGTGATTCTGCTTCCGACTGGTTCGACTCTGCACTACCATGTGCACTACCACGGGTTAATAGAGTAGCTACTTACCTAGGAGTCGGTGCAGTAGCGGTTCAAAAGTAGCGATTGACTCCAGCAGTACTGGAGCGTGTATATCCGTACAAATCGCGTGCTGTGGTGTTGATGGAAATTCAACATTTGAAAGCAAATTTATATTTCTGGGTGTACTGAGTGCGCAAAGATTGTTGCCAAAATTTGTTGATATCCACAGATGATTCGGGTTCAAATTCCAGTGCAGGCAACATGCAAATTAGATATTTTTTTTAAGAGTTTTTGTCTTGATTATTCACTTCATGTATGCTTTTTCAGAACTAACGCGGTCATTTTAATATGTGCGTAATTGAATTGAATATTTACCAATATACAGTTCTTTCGTTGACGTTTATAGTAAGATTAATTGCGTTTCTATTTGATTTTAATATTTTTTCCCCTCAGTGTTCCCGGCCACGCCTTGCTGTTACTCAGTCCAATAAATAGAAATATGAAAATCAGAGAACTTGTATGATTGTATTGGGCATCCACTTGTCTTGAATTTCTAGTCACTCGAATGTACGTAATTCGGAAATACCAATACGACTAATATCATTTTCGGTCGCTCGCCGGTCATCAGTGCATGTCTTTTCCAGGGCATTACAATGAAAATTATAAAATACGGCATAATTGTTTTCACCAAATCAAATAAAAATAAATGATGGTAAAATGTACCTAAATTCAATTTAACTTTTGTTAATCTAAAATATTTTTTACGAAAAAACGAAACACGGCTTGAGAAATGTAATAAATTTTATACATCCGTACGAAAAAATTACAGTTTTGTTTAGAGCTTCAGAACATAGGTCAACAAAAAATGTCATTTATAATAAAAAATCTCAATAGGTAGTTCTGTGTTTCTGTGCTAAAAATTCTATATGAAATCCATTAAAGAATGTTACAAATTCGTAACCATTGCTTATTCCAAGTAAAGTGTTAAACTTCATGATACTAATTGGTTTTCTACCTCCAATTAAATGCAACAGTAAAATTTTGAGGGTTTATTATGAAATAAATAGGTAGATGACTTCTTCTTATTTTGCACTACAACAGTTTGGCGGTTTGGGCCGAAAAAATCGCCAGTTGCCTCTCTCCTTTGCAGATTTACGCCAGTTCTTCATCCCAAGTGCGGACAGGTCCTTCTACACTTGGTCCTTTCATTGTGTTCGTGGGCTCCTTTATTTCCGTTATCCACCCATGGGTGCGGGTTCGAAGGATCTTTTCACCGAAGCGTCGTCATCCATGCGTACAACATGTTCAAATCGCGCAATCGTTGTATTTTTATGCGCTTAGCTACGTCCATGTCGTTAAAAAGCGCGTACAGTTCGTCATTCCATCTTCTTCGGTACTCGTCGCTCACGAGAACGGGGCCATACATTTTGCGAAGAATAGTTCTCTCGAAAGCACCCAAAGCATTTTCATCTTCGGTAGACATCGTCCATGTTTCTGCGCCATATAGTTAAAAGGACGGGCATGATGAGAGATTTGTAGAGCGTCTTTTGTTCGGCGAGAGAGGGATCTGCTTTTCAATTTCCCAAAGTAGCCCCTGTTGGCAAGAGCAATTCTTCGCTTTATCTCCAGACTGACATTTTGGTGGTGGCATTTATGCTGGATCTCCTCCTTCCTCATCTCCCGGTATCGTTCCAATATTGCTCGCGTAGTGATTGGATGCAGTGTGGCTTTTGTATGCTGCGTGTTTCTCTGCAGCAGCCGCGCGGCACTCTTTGTCATACCAGTTGTTCCTGCGTGGACGGTAGTATCCCACCACCTCTTCCGCAGTGGCTCGAAGAGATTGGGAGATGGATTTCCACTGCTCATTTATATCCACTAGTTGAAGAGTTTCTTGTTTAAGCAAGATTCAGGGTCGAGTGCGAAATTTCTCGGATGTCTGTTGTGAATGCAGCTTTTCGACGTCGAACTTTCGCCGCGTTTCTTGACGCACGTTTCTTCATTTCACAGAGGCGCATTCGGACTTTGGCTGCAACAAGGTAGTGATCGGAGTCGATGTTGGCTCCTCGGATAGAATGCTCATCAAGAACGCTTGAAACTTATCTTCCGTATATCATAACAGGATCTATTTGGTTCTTCGTTTTTTGATCAGGGGATACCCAAGTGGCTTTGCAAATGTTTCGATGCTAGTGTGTGGTACTACTAACTACCACGTTCCGTGCCGCGACTAAGTCGATCACCCTCTCTCCGTTGTTGGAGGTGTTATCATGAAGGCTGAACTTTCCGACTGTTGGACCGAAAATGCCTTCCTTGGCCACCCTGGCGTTAAAGTGGCGAGGGCGGTGCTCATATGCTTCCTCTAAGCATTCGTAGAACTGCTCGTCCTTCTCCTCCATCGGGGTGCGCGCACAAGTGAAGCTGACGTTATTAAAAATGGATTTGAATCGGATCGTGGCGATTAGTTCACTGAATTTCGCAAATTTTTCTCCATGAGTATGGAATTAATTTTGTATGCACATCTCGGTGCCAAGTTGCAGCTATTTTTTTTGCAAAATTTCGTGCAAATCAGTTCAGCCGTTTCCGCGTATTAATATAATTAAACTTTTTTAACAGGTGGAAAGTCTTAAAAAAAAGGAGCCTATTTTCCATCGTAGGTCACAAGCTATCTGTATGCAAAATTTCATGCTAATCAGTTCAGTCGTTTCCGCGTATTAATATAATTAAACTTTTTTCTGCAGGTCGAACCTCTTAAAAAATAGCCTATTTTCCAATCTAGGTCATAAGCTATCCGTGTGCAAAATTTAATGCAAATCTGCTCAGTCGTTTTCGCGTATTAAATTAAAAAACCTTTTCGAACAGGTATCAACTCTTAAAAAAAGCAGCCTATTGTCCGATCTGGGTCATAAGCTATCTATGTACAAAACTCCATGCAAATCCGTTCAGTCATCTCCGCGTGATGGTTTCCCAAACATCCAAACACACAAACATACAAACTTTCACATTTATAATCTTAGTAGGATTAGTAGGATTTGCCAATCTAGGTCATAAACTATCTGCGTGCAAAATTTCCTGTAAATCTGTGCAGACGTTTCCGCGTATTAATTTAATTAAACTTGTTAGCAGGTGGTAACTCTTAAAAAAGTAGCCCATTCTCCAACCTAGGTCATCAGCTATCTGTGTGCAAACTTTCATGCAAATCAGTTCAGTAAATGTAATTAAGCTTTGTTAACAGGTGGAAACTCTTAAAAAGGCCTATTTTCCAATGTATGTCATAAGCTATCTGTGTGTATAATTTCATGGAAATCAGTTCAGTCGTTTCCGCGTGTTAATATAATTAAACTGTTTAGCAGGTGGCAGATCTCAAAGAAGTTGCTTATTTTCTAATCTAGGTCATAAGCTATCTGCGTGCAATTTTTCATGCAAATCGATTTAGTCATTTCCGCGTATTCATTTAATTAAAATTTTTTAACAGGTGGCGCTCTTAAAAAAGTAGGTCATAGCAGGTCAATGTAGGTCATAAGCTATCTGTGCGCAAAATTTCATGCAAACCAGTACAGTTGTTTCCGCGTATTAATATAATTAAACTTTTTTTTAGCAGGTGGCAGCTCTTAAAAAAGTAACCTATTTTCTAATCCAGGTCATAAGCTATCTGTGTAAAAACTTTCATGCAAATCGGTTCAGTCATTTCCGCGTATTAATATAACTAAACTTTTTTAACAGGTGGCAACTTTAAAAAAGTAGCCTATTTTCTTATCCAGGTCATAAGCTATCTGTGTACAAACTTTCATGCAAATCGGTTCAGTCATTTCCTCGTATTAATATAACTAAACTTTTTTAACAGGTGGCAACTTTAAAAAAGTAGCCTATTTTCCAACGTAGGTCATAAGCTACCAGTGAGCAAAATTTCATGCAAATCAGTTCAGTCATTTCCGCATATTAATATAATTAAACCCTTTTTAGCAGGTGGTAACTCTGAAAAAAGTAGTCTATTTTCCAATCTAGGTCATAAGCTATTCGTGTGCAAAATTTCATGCAAATCCGTTCAGTCGTTTCCGGGTATTAATGTAATCAAACTTTTTTAACAGGTGGCCATAAGCTATCTGTGTATGAAATTCCATGTAAATCCGTTCAGCCGTTTCCGTTTGATGATTTCCCAAATATCCAAACATAATAATTTTCACATTTATAATATACAGGGTGTCCCAGAAGAAACCTGCCAAACTTTAGGGGAAGGTGGGTGAGGGGGTAAGCTCTCTGGTAAAGAAAAAATTTTCAGGTAAAAGTGTTACCGTTTTTGAAATATTTAGATTTTTTTGAATTAAAAAAAATCGTGCCTTTTCATGTATTTTCTTTAACTGCATCTACAAACCAGGCTATACTTAGTAAATTTTTTATGTAAAATACTTCCAGATAGTTGCTTCTCCATATTCAAATGCAATGTAGTTAAAATATATTAAGGAACCATCATAGAATTAGGACTATTCTGGGATTTTTAACTTTTTGATATTTTCTTCCCCAACTTTGACTATCTCTGGTGAAAAAAAATGTACTGAGCTATAACTTTACATTACATAAAAAAAATGCTCATTTAAAAAAGATTTCAGAAAGGTGCCACTATTACTGTTTCGAATAGAAAAAAAGTTATAGCCGTTTTTGTGGGCAAAGGACTGAGACACGCTAGAATGTATGAATAGATTTAAATTTAAGTTGCTCTTGTTACCGACCAATGACATGCTAAATAGTACTTACTACTAAATAGTTACTTACCGGAATTCGGACTAGAGTCTATAACAAGGGCTATATCTATCAATATTTTTTGTGAAGGATGGGTTCACGTGAAATAAAATATACATGAGTTGTTTGAAGAAAAATTTATTCATTTATTGATAAAATATGCTCAAATTGGCGACCTTCTACTCTAATACAAGCTCGGCACCTTTTAAGAAAAGACGCTTTTAGAGATCTTAAACTCAGTTGGGGTGTCTCAGCAGCAGCTCCATTTATTTGTTCCAGCAAATGCTCTTCGTTTTGAATTGTTTTTGAATAAATTTTGTCCTTAAGACAGCCCCAGTAGAAAAAATATCATGGATTCAGGTCTGGCGTTGAGCGGGCCACGTGATTGGCCCGTATCGTCCAATCCATCGGCGAGGATAAGTTTCGTCTAAATGAGCTCTTACTTCACGCCCGTAGTGAGCAGAGCACCCGTCATCTGCAGCCATAGTCTTCGCCGCAGGTTTAAGGGTACATCTTCTAAAAGAGTTGGCAGCAATTTCCTGAAGGAACTCTAAATGACTGTGAGAGTTGAGCGTTGGCGGCAGTTCCACAGGTCCCAATATCTGACATTTAAAAATACCGCACCATAAATTTATTTTGTACCGGTACTGCGAACGATCTTCTCTCATTTCGTGAGGATTATCTATCTTCCAACTGTGAAGGTTATGTAAATTAAAATAACCATCACGTTTGCATGATGATTCATCGCTCCAAATTATTTTATTAAAAAAGTTGGGGTCTGATTCATGCATTCGCAACATTTCACGGCAAAATCAACCCTCGACAGGTAATCTCTTCTTGTAGAGCCTGAACACGTTGAAGGTGGTAGGCATGAAATCGATGGTCTTTTAAAGCTTTGCGAACTGTAGTTTTTGGTATTCCTGTCCGTCTTTCCATCATTTTCACTGAAGTCGATGGACCTAGTTCCACTTCCTCTAACAACTTCATTATCTACCGTTGCAGGACGTCCTGTTTCGCCGCCACGCATTCCACGGATGCGACCTTAAAAAGTGAGAAATGATAGTTAACAAGCAAGCAAACAGGAAAGGTGTAAAAATCACTTACCTTCATATATTTCTCTGTGGGTCCGGGCGAATACTTCACGAACCGGATGCCGACGATTGGGGTATCGCTCTGCATAGAGTCTTTGAGCAGCTCTGGTATTACAGCAAGCTTCACCGTAAATTAGGTGAATATCCGCATATTCATACTGCGTGTTATGTGTCTTAGTATTAATAACACAATATTCGAAGGGTCCAATTTAACAAAATCCACTTTCACTAATTCCAGTAAGTAACATAAAATAATGTCAGGAGCAGGTAATAATGTACCTTTGTACTATTTAGCATGTCGTTTGTCGGTAACAAGAGCAACTTAAATTTAAATCTATTAAATATATTCTAGCGTGTTTCAGTCCTTTGCCCACAAAAGCGGCTATAACATTTTTTTTCTACTCGAAACAGTAAGAGTGGCCCCTTTCTGAAATCTTTATTAAATGAGCAATTTGTTTATGTAATGTAAAGTTATGGCTCAGTACATTTTTTTTCACCAGAGATAGTCAAAGTTGGGGAAGAAAATATCAAAAAGTTAAAAATCCTAAAATAGTCCTAATTTTATGATGGTTCCTTAATATATTTTAACTACATTGCATTTGAGTATGGAGAAGCAACTATCTGGAAGTATTTTACATAAAAAAATTTACTAAGTATAGTCTTGTTTGTAGATGCAGTTAAAGAAAATACATGAAAAGGCATGATTTTTTTTAATTAAAAAAATTCAAATATTCCAAAAACGGTAACACTTTTACCTAAAAATTTTTTGTTTATCAGAGAGCTCACCCCCCCACATACCTTTCCCTAAAGTTTGGCAAGTTACTTCTGGGACACCCTGTATATATACACTCCGTTGCATAATTATAAATCCAGTACAAAAGTCGTTGAAACAGCCGTCACAATCAAGATAGGTAAAAACTTTCTTCTATGACTTTTGCATGGTAAGAGCTCTCTTAAAATAGAGTGGTAATTTTTTTTATAATCATAACCTTATTTAAAAGAATTAAACAAATCTAAAAATTACTTGTTGCAAAACTATAAATCCAAAAAAAGAAATCCCAATAATACATGCAAATATGTCCTTCCAATACTCTATTTGTGCTCCATTGACTTTAATTAACTGCAATATATGCTTCCACATACTTAGACATAATGTCTTCGGCAAATCAGCATCCAGTTTATGCCACTCTTGCAAAATCGCTTATTTAAGCCATACATCGTTTTCAAATTGGCGATTATCAGCATAAACTTTCTTTACCAGTATTCTCCACAAATTTTCCATTGGATTGAGGTCACGAGAGCACAACGGTCCAGTAAAGTATGGTATTAATTTTGTATACACATCTCGGTGCCAATTTCCAGTTCTCTACAATAAACACCTCCAGAGATATGCAGCATAGAAAAATCAAACTTTTTGGATTCTAGGCTAATTGGCCTCATGTGGTTGAGTGCAAGAAAAAACTTTCTTCACATTGCAGCCCGACGTTTCGCTAACCTTCTTAGCTTCCTCAGGGGCGATTTCTTTATTAAAAACATCAACAAAAGAATCAAGAAAAATATGCAAAACATTAAAATATGCACATTGGATGTTAACATTTTACAAACAATAATAAAAATCACAGTGTTTGACAATTTCGAAAATTACATACATTTACAGTATCGGT
>NW_023458979.1:72588-73812 GCF_013731165.1 Rhagoletis pomonella
ACCGATACTGTAAATGTATGTAATTTTCGAAATTGTCAAACACTGTGCTTTTTATTATTGTTTGTAAAATGTTAACATCCAATGTGCATATTTAATGTTTTGCATATTTTTCTTGTTTCTTTTGTTGATTATTAATTATTATTAAATTAAACATTAAGTATTAATTAAATTAAACATTTCTAACAGGTTGCAACTCTTAAAAAGGTAGCCTATTTTCCAACCTAGGTCATAAGCTATCCATATGCTAAATTTCATGCAAATCCGTTCAGTCGTTTCAGCGTATTAATTTAATTCAACTTTTTTAACAGGTCTCAGCTCTTAAGGAAAGTAGCCTACTCTCCAATCTAGGTCATAAGCTATCTGTGTGCAAATTTGCATGCAAATCCGTTCAGTCGTTCCCGCATATTAAATAAATAAAAACTTTTTAACAGGTGGCAACTCTTAAAAGAATAGCATATTAACCAATCTGGCCCATAAGCTATCCGCGTCCAAAATTTCATGCAAATCCGTTCAGTCGTTTCCGCGTGATGATTTCCCAAACATCCAAACATACAAACTTTCACATTTATAATATTAGTAAGATTAGTAAGATAGTAAGATAAGATATAATATTAGTAAGATATACACTTGTGATCTGCTAATTAAGCCAGCAACATTTTGGTAAATTTTGGCTATTTTTCTTTTGATTATTTAATGTTTATTATTTTTCCATATAAGTCTAGCTCATTATATAACAAACACCACATAAATCCGATTTCAAACTTTGTGCGAAAATTATGAAAAATCTGCAAAGTTTCAGCTAGATTTTCATCTTTTTATTCAGATTTTTTTAAATTATTTTGAGTATGCAGTTTAACAGCTCATTAAGTTCTAGGGTAATAATGTGCAAGTCTTAAGTTGCTAAAAAATCGCTTTGATTTTTAATAATTTTTTTCTGACTTCATAACGCATTTTTTCATGCAAAAAAAAATGTCGAATTTGTTATATACCTTAGTAAAAGTAGTATATGTGCACATTGTTTTTCCTCGATTTCTCTGTATTAAATAAGGGTAAAATTTTTTGTGGTATGCAATTATAATAGCCCTCAATAGTACATTCAATAGAAAATAATTATATGTGCATAAGGAGTTACTCGGCTTCTGATTGCTGCAGTGTCATAAATTCTCAACAAGAAAGTACACTAACAACTGGGTGCTAAAAACTTAAATATTTAGAAGCTATTTT
>NW_023458979.1:73912-84281 GCF_013731165.1 Rhagoletis pomonella
ACACTAACAACTGGGTGCTAAAAACTTAAATATTTAGAAGCTATTTTATATTAAAAACCGTTTTATTATTTTTCCATATTATATCACGACCCATAATATCCCGTGGTATTGAACTGTCTGAAGAGGAGCCCGGAAAGATAACGGTTAAAAATATTCGTGGCATGAAAGTTAGCTAAATAACTGCTAGAGTAAGCTGTAGGCTATGGAAATCATAGTCTTAGAGGTCCTATACAATCCTAAAAGAGTGATCCAATCGGCATATCCAAAGGCTAGCTACTAGGGACAACATGATTTGCTGAAAAATGTATATGCAGTAGTATCTAAATGTCACATGAAACAGTTTCCAACAAATAATAAATACGGACTTGGTACCTAGGCTAAACAAAAAAATCGCTAAATCACAGCTCAATTGATTAATATATGGCACGAAAATACGCTTTTGCCATTTAACAAAAAATAAAAATGTTGAATAAAGAATAGAAGAACGATATTTTCAGTGATGAAAAAAATTGCAATATAGTAGATGCAAACGCCTACCTAGGGTGGCCAGATATTATAGTGATATAATCAGTACAGTTGGGATCAAAAATCAGTACAAAGCCATAAAAATCAGCTCATTTTTAAGCGTATTTTTATTATTAACAATATAACAACCAAATAACAGCACATTAATTTAACAAAAAATAACTAATAGACTGTTAAATAATAATAATAATAGATTGGCGCTTACACATATGTTAGTGTTTGGCCGAGCTTCTCCTCCGACTTGTGGCGTGCGCCTTGATGTTGTCACACAAAGCGGAGGGGCCTACAGTTTTACGCCGACTTCGAACGGCGATTATATTTTTATGAGAAGCTGTTTTTCATGGCAGAAATACACTCGGAGGTTTGCCATTGCCTGCCGAGGGACGACCGCTGTTAAGAAAAAACCTTTTTCCATATTTTTTGGGATGTTGCTTTGACCAGGGCTTGAACCCAGGTGCTGATGAGTGAAAGCGCGCACTGCTTACCACTACACCACAGCGGTCGACTGAAAGCGCGCACTGCTTACCACTACACCACAGCGGTCAAGAGACTTTCAAATACATATAGTATTATCAATATAAAAATTCATTACTTTAAAATAAATCAAAGGTATTACGTATGTATGTACAGCTCTGCTCAGGAAAATAGTAGTAAAATGTATTGACAGGTTTTGAAAATTTTTTCTTTCCTTACTTAATTTAAACTTTTATAAAAATATAGTTAATTCTATAACAAAATACATGTGAGTTGAAGTGTCAAACTTTCTAGACAATTTATAAAAATTGAGAAAATTAAAAAAAAAAATGTTTAGCCCATTCAGTTTCAGTAGAAGAGAGCTCGAGTCAGAATCTGTTTGCATATTGCAAGCTACAAATTTAAAACATATTTAGTTGGTGTGCTTATTAAATACAACATTTACATTAAAATGTTGACTAAAAGGTATATTACCGAATTATCGCTAAACGAATTTTCGAGTACGAATGAAATTTAATAGTGTAAATGTGTATGTGCAAGTAAAATTACAGGTGGTCGAACATCAAAATCAAAGTAAAGCTACATATGTATATCATATCCAAGACTCGGTAGTTTCCAAATTTTTAGAACTTACATTGCACCGTAGAAGTAGTCGTCTTAAGTTTGAAATACTGATAGCCGATTTCTCAGTGGATGTTTAATTATAATCAAAAGATTATCTCTTATTGTCATCTTCTCAGTGTACTTAATATATGATTAACTCACGACCACCTTTCATAAGATTTATTTATGGCAAAACCAGCTTTTCCTGTTAATCCTGTAAAACCTGCAAATCGTGATTGCAAATCGGGTTGGGTTGAATCCAAACAATTTGTTATTTTGTGAAATCCTAGGAAACGAAACAATTACAAGCTGACACCTTTTTAATAATGGTTCAGTTTAATTAATGCTTTCAACCTGCTCACACGTATGAGTTGTTAAAAACCATTTGGCGGACACTTGCCATATTGGATCCGCCATTTTGAATTTTCGAAAACTGACATCAAATTCGTAATCGGTGACTCCCAAAACCCCTGAGTAACGATTTTCAAGCGAATCCGATGAATTTTACAAAAATGTGTCCGCCATATTGGATCCGCCATTTTGAATTTTGAAAAAATAATATCATATTCGTAATTAGCGACCCCGAAAACCCCCGAGTAACGAGTTTCAAGCGAATCCGATGAATTTTTCCAAAAGGTGTCCGCCATATTGGTTTTCTGGGGTTATATCAAAACCCTGAACTGATGGGGTTAAATGGACCTCGGATTCGGATTCAGCGACCCCAAAAACATAAAGTACACATAGTGAGACCTTTGGGTCAGAACACAAATTTTTTTTTGTGTGGCTGTGTAATTCACTGCGGGAAATTTTTTTATTCTCTTTTTGTCTTCGCCCTCTCGTTTTTGCCTTTATAGGTTTTGAACGAACCATTATATCACATTCCTAGGCAAGTTTTGAAAGAATATTTTCGATACTAAATTTTATTAAAACAAAATGTTGAAACCAGCTTCATATAGAAACAGTGTCATCGTTAATTCAGAAAGAGATGTTCTTAAATATCATAACTTTACGACACTCACATATTGACTAGATTTGACTATTTATTTTATTATATTTTAATTTGAATTATTTGTTTATAAAAATATAGTTTATTCCTTAACAAACACTGAATGAAAATAAGTTTAATCTTTGAACAACATTAAAAAAAATCGGCAAACTTTCGTAAAAATTTCGAACTTTCTATTTCAATTTTATCCTTAATATTTTGCAGTTTTTTAGCTCATTAAATTTTAGTCTAATAAAGTGGAAATTTAAAGTAGCTGTGATTTACAGTTGATGTATGGCATATTTTTGACGATGTCGGTAATTTTCTTCCATATTAGCTAAATATGTTCGACAATAAAAATCAACGATAAGTCGCAGCTATGTATTTTAAACTTGCGTTTTATTTGAATTGATCGGGCTACAAAACTGCATACCCAAAATATGTATTTCTAGGAAATCTAATTAAAAAGCTTTACGAAAGTTCGTTGATTTTTTTAATGTTGCGCAAAGATTAAACTTTGGATTTATACGGATTTTGTTAAAGTGTAAACTGCATTTTTATAAACAAATAATTAAAACTATATAATTTTAAGATAAATGGCCAATCTAGTTAACATGTATTACGTTTTGATAAGCACTTGAAATGTCAAGTTTTAGTACTGAATTCAAAGAAGATGTCTCTTTTATCCATTCATAATAACTTTAAAAAATGTGTTTGTTAAGAAGAGTATCTTAAAATATCTGCCTTGACATTCATGTTAAAAGTGTAAAATATGTAAATGTACCTACATAAACTTTCCCGTGAATACTATGTATGCATGCATGCATATGAGCAAATTAAAAAGTCGATACAATTTACAGTCGAAAAGAACAGTTTTTGTATAGATTATAGATTACTTCCCAACACTGTGGGAAACTAAGCAAAATAGCCTAGTGTATTCGCAAATATTCAAATACATAATCTACCAACCGATAATTTTATATATTCATTAAAATATAATTTGTCATCAGTCTGAAATAAGAAAATTATAAATCGGAAAGGTAAAATAGTATTGTGTTATTAATTCAAAAATAAAAAGTTTCATTTCACTGACGAAGGGGGTACGGGATCTATCGCCCCCAAATCCCCCCTGGTTACGCCAGTGCATTGGATTGATTAATTTCTCGGGCAATACTACCAAATATGTTTCGACTTTCCAGCGGGAAATTCATGCAATGCAAACAACAAAATCGTTATTCGAGGAAAGAAACCCCCATTTTTTGAGCGTCTAGCTTAAAATCAGGGCTTGAGTTCTCATGAGTACTTGTAATATCTACTCTTAACAAGATTACATGCCACGAAAATTCTCTCTCGTTATCTTACCGTGCTCGGGGTATTATGGGTCGTGATATAATATGGAAAGATAATAAAACGGTTTTTAGTATGAAAATAGCTTCCAAATATTTAAGTTTTTAACACCCAGTTGTTAGTGTACTTTTTTGTTGAGAATATATGACACTGCAGCACTGCATGTACTACTGATTGCTGACACGGTAGATAAAATTATACACGAAAACCAATCTAATGTATGGAAAATACTTATAAACCAAGGGCTATTATAATCAGTGTTGCCGCGAATTCATTTCTTTAAAAAAGGGCTAAAAAATTGCTAAAAAGCCGTTGCGGCTAAAAATGGTAGCTAAATTTGTTTACTTACATATACATTAGACTGCATCACCAAAAAAAGTTGCGGTTTTTCCACCAGGATTACAAAACGTATTATATTTTAAGACGTCCACCAAAATATTTCGCAAATATATTAAGATTTAAGTGAGCTGGACCGATTTGAAAATACCTCCAAAAATGGAGTTTTTTATGAATAAAAATAGTTTCTTAGAGAAGTTTTTGAAAAAAGTCCCCTCAGATGACAAAACAGATTAAACTTAAAAAATCTGCATACAAATATTTAAAAATCTTTTCAACGGAATCGTAAGAATGACATTTGTGATGCTATTTTTTTACTTTTTTCAAAGATTGGTTTACGAAAAACTTGAATAACTGGGCCAAAACTATTCTGATTTAGACTTATGGGATCTCAGTAGAAAGGCATTTTCACCCTGTTTTTATTTCTGTGCGAAAAAAGTCATTCGGTTCCCAACACATCTTAATTCAACTTTGAATGACGTTCGCCCATCCTACCTTTCTCTTTCAGCCTTTGAATGAGTTTATTAGCAAACAAATAGAAAGGGTGAGAAAATACCTTTCCAATGACACCTCTCAAGTCTAAATCGGAAGAGTTTAGGTTCAGTTATTCAAGTTTTTCTTATACCAATCTTTGAAAAAAGTTAGAAAACAGCATCAAAAATCTCATCATTACGATTCCGCTCAATTTATTTTTTATTTTTTTTTTAATATTTTTACGCAAATTTTTTAAGCTTGAACCGTTTTGTCATTTGAGGGAGTTTAAAAAAAAATCTTTAAGAAACTATTTTTATTCATAAAAAACTCCGTTTTTGGAGGTATTTTCAAATCGGTCCAGCTCACTTAAATCTTAATATTTTTCCGAAATATTTTGGTGGATGTCTTAAAATATAATAGGTTTTATAATTCCAATAGAAAAATAGTACTGATTTTTTTTGTAAGGGGAGTGATGCAGTCTAATATACATATATAAGTTATACGCAAACATTTTCAATAAGTAATGGTATAGAAAAACAATGAACTCTGGAAAAAGCTAAGGTGTTATCCAACCAAAAACCTTTTTGTATAAAAGGGGAAATACACGACACCAGCTTGCTGGATCCATCAAGTGATTGTACCCAAGACCGATAGAATACAAGATTGATTGATGGGAAATTCGGGAGAGTAGCGTGAATATGACGTCATCGGAGATTTCCGGTGAAAAGAGCTGAGAGAGATATATCAGTATGTACATATATGTTTTGCATATGTACATGTATATGTATTTCACACAGACAATACACAAAATCTCCTATGACGTCATATTTCTATCAAATTTTTCAAGAGAGAGTTAGCGGTATCACAATCAGCGCCACCTTCTGTATTCGTTTCTCCATGGATTGTACCATTAAGCTCGAAGCATATAACTTACCAGCATGCTGGTACAATATCTATTTCTTTACAAATGAGGTCGAGGAAAGATCGAAATGATTAGAGCCGAAATTTCATAATTTTTCTATCATTTTGTTAAACATTGTTTTTTTTTTTAATTCACAACTGCAATATCATGAACTTAATCTTCCACAAACACGGCTTTGACCATATAGTGCAAGAAATTTTCGCCAAAATAATTTTTACTTAGAAAATTTAGCTAATTTCACCACTCACGACACCAGCATGCTGGTACATTCATAAAATTTTCAAATAGTTTTGGAAGTCGCACCAGCAGCTGGTACAATCACACCACAAGAGCATACACGGTAAATCGACTTGATGGGCTATTTAGCAAATTAAGCATATTAAGGGCCGTAAACTTATCTATTTTAAACTATAGTTAAATCGTTAATAGATAAGTTAACAGCCTTAACTCTTTTACAGTATGTATGTATAAAAACGTAAGGAACATACAATACATATATGTATATACATATATCAGTCTTCCTTAGTTTAAAAATTCATCTCTTACATAAATGAAAAAAAAAAATGAAATCAAATTAAGCACGCGAAGTATGAATAAATTCTCCAAAGGGCTAAAAAAACCCTGCAGGGAAACCGCGGACTAGTGAATCAAATTTCTAGTTCCTTACTAGGTCTTTATCGCCAAAAAGGAACTAGTCCGATAGGAACTAGATCCCCACCAGTCCAAAATCGGCAAAAAGTGGTACTTTTAAAAAACTAATTTTTTTCAGTTTTTTCCACTAGAAATCTATATCTAAAGTGACTAATTTAGAAATGGTTCGGAACCATAGAAAAAGGGATGCAGAACGAACTAGATCTTATTTGTCGAATTTAGAACTTGTTCGGAACTATGGAATACGGGATGCAGCGGGGGGCTTGTTTACTTTACATAGATATATGTTCGGCGGCTTTTTCGTTCAAATACGCTTCTATTCTGCGCTTCTGGCTTTTTCATAGCTAGGTAATACAAAACTAAAATTTGTGTTAACATTTCAACATCTTGGGACCGTCTGGAATCTAAGAAATAACAGCGAGCACCTCTGCAAACTCAGCTACAGCTAAAGGTATGTAAACGTACATTTCTTACAATCATTCAAACAAATTTAATTTCAAATTGAAAACACATTTCTTCCAAAATAACTTAAAATCGCACACACGGAAGAACCAAAAAGATTGAAAAATCATGATACTTTTTTCTTTCGTCTGTCGATTTTAGAACTGGTTCTTAACTATAGAATTTAGGACTAGTTCGGAACTATCGAAAAAGGGATGCAGCGGGGGGCAATTGGCACTTCCTAGGACATCGCCATGTTAAATTCGCCAGTTGCTTGCATGCAAAAGAGATTTATCGCGAACCAGTACTGAGTCTAAATGTACTAGAAGCGCACCAGTTCAGAACTAGAGACTTTCCCCACAGGGTATATACAGTATATTTTGCTTTGCTGCCTTTATGCTTAAGTGCACATTTAAGATACCTACCCCAAAATGCGCATCTGAGACATTATTTTTAACATTTATAAGGAAACTGCTCCGATAGATGCATTCAACATACCTGCACATTGGCGATAGCTGCCTTAAAAATGGTGCAACTAGTATCAATTATCAAAGAAAGTATTACGTTTACCTAATTTTACAAGCTTTTATTTATTTTACTCATATCGCAGAACAACGTAAATGGCTATCAATTTTTATAGTTATATAGATAATAAGATACCATTCGAAAAAAAATTTCGCTTGCATTATTTTCTACGTGATAAGTGCTTCTCCATTATTTGGTTTCATAGGGATTCGGATACCTTCCTCATTGAAGTAGTAAAGAAAATTCGCTTAAGTGCCTTTTTCGGTTAGGTGCACAAGTTTTTCGTGCAAAGAAGGATGTGCAGCTAAGCAAAATATACTGTATATGGTAGGAGCAGGATTTGTACTTCAATTCTATTTACTCAAACTTTCAGTATACAAATTAATATCAGTGGCAACCCTTTTGAAAAATATCTGGATCAAAGAGCTTGTAAATTTTATTTTATTCTACTAAAGCGATTTCAGACACCTGTGGTATGGTACCCATTCGTAATATATTAAATGTAGGAACTAAAAACGAATAATGCAACATATCATAGCAAAACTATACATATAGTCGTTTAAAGTGCAAAACCGCGTATGTGAAGTTGTAGAAATTATTTTCTAGAGCGTAAAAACACTCATATTTCAAAATGGTTCTCTGTTTTTTTAAAGCAATCGCATATCTGCCTAGTATATTTCAGGACGAATGGATAGGGTTTGAGCCAAGAGTTTGTGTGAGCAAATCCAATTTTTGGCAGCCAATGTCAGTTACGCGGTTTTGCAGAATCACGATACGTGGTTTTGTACTTTAAACTACGATATGTTTATTGATGAATGGTATTTAACAGAGATAATACCTTAGACAATTTTACAAGAAGCTAATCTCGTTTATGCTTAGAACCGTGAGTCGGGCACTCAGTGCCTATATTCATTTTTGAAGCGAAACTTCTTTAGCGGCGGTTAGTTGGTTGGGATTAAATTGAAATGATGCAACGGAAATGGTGCAACGGAAACGGTGCAACGGAAATGGTTGGGGATGAAACAAGTGCTTCTTGGGTGTTTGCGTATGGAATTAGTTACTTTTACAAAAGTTTGCTAATAAAAGGTTAAAGAATACTACTTAGAAAAAGACCAATACAAGAATGAAAGTAAAGGTGACTACGAACATAGATAAAGAAAAGGATAAAGGCAAAGGTAAAAATAAAACCAAAAATACGTAAAGATAAAGTTAAAATGAAGACCAAGGTAAATTAAAACACTTTACTTATGTATATAAGGGTAAAGGCGAAGGGGAATATGTAATAATAATAATAATAGATTGGCGCTTACACATAAGTTAGTGTTTGGCCGAGCTTCTCCTCCAATTTGTGGCGTGCGCCTTGATGTTGTCACACAAAGCGGAGGGACCTACAGTTTTACGCCGACTCCGATCGGCGATTGTATTTTTATGAGAAGCTGTTTTTCATGGCAGAAATACACTCGGAGGTTTGCCATTGCCTGCCGAGGAACGACCGCTGTTAAGAAAAAACATTTTTTCTACATTTTTTGTGATGTTGCTTTGACCAGGGCTTGAACCCAGGTGCTGATGAGTGAAAGCGCGCACTGCTTACCACTACACCACAGCGGCCGAAGGGGAATATGTAGATGAAGAAAATGATAAACATAAAAGTAAAGACAAAGGGAGGATGAGGATAACGATAAGAGTAAAGATAGGGAAAGAAAGATTAAAATAAAGGTAATTAAAGAGGAAAGGATATAGAGAGAGATACAGAGACTCAATCTGGGAACTATTTTGGGATTTTAGAGATTTTCCTGATTCCAATAAAAATATCGATAGAAATATCGATTATTGTATCGATAAGTTCCGAAAATAGCGATAGCAAAATTGATAACAATATCGATAAAAATTTCGATAAAGAAATCGATAAAAATATCGATTACTTTATCGATAAGTCCCGAATTTGTTATCGATTTTGTAATCGATATTTTTAACTATTTTGTTAGCGATATTTTTTATCGATTTTGTTATCGTTATTTTTATAGGTTTTGTTATCGATATTTATCGATTTTGTTATCGATATTTTTATCGATTTTATTATCGATATTTATCGACTTTGTTATCGATATTTACCGATTTAGTTATCGATATTTATCGGCTTTATTATCGATATTCATCGACTTTGTTGTGGACATTTTTATCCTGTTTGTTATCGATATTTTTATCGATTTTGTTATGGGTAGAAATATCGATATCAAGATATTTCTATCGATTTTTTATCGATTTTGTTATCGATATTTATCGATTTTGTTATCAATATATTTATCGATTTTGTTGTCGATATTTATTTATTTTGTTATCTATATTTTTATCAATTTGGTTATCGATATTTATCCATTTTGTTATCGATATTTATCGATTTGATTATCGATTTTGTTATCGATGTTTATCGATTATCGTTTTTTTTATCGATTTTGTCATGGATAGTTTTATCGATATTGTTATCGATTTTGTTATGGATATTTTCATCGATATTTTTATCGAGTTGCTAATAGATTTTGCTACCAATATTATTATCGATTTTGCTATCGAAATTTTTCATTGATTTTGTTATCGATATTTTATTGGATGTTACTATCGATTTTGTTATCGATAGAGTATAAATATAAAAATGAAGATAAAGGAAAACAGAATAACATATGTACAGTATCGGTCATATCTATAGCACGCCATTTCAAAGTGATATTGTGTGCAACTTATGTTTATTTATGTATTTTTGAGAATTTTCAATTAAAATACAGTTCTTTCTCTAACAAACCCCATATAAAAATAAGTTTAACAATTTGGAGATATTGGAGATTAATTCAAAAAATGAATTTCAAAGTACAAAGATGTTTCTAGTACCAAATGAAAGTAGATAAAATTCTACATCGCCATGTAATCAAATATTTGCCCAAAAAGGTACCGTTTCCTTGCAATATACTCCTAAAAGCGTCGCTTTTTCCTTTTTTTGTGCGCAAAGTGATAAACGTGATTTCATATTTCTAAGCTATTTCTAAATCTTTCTGCACATGGTTGTTTCATCGTCACAATCATGATGCAACGAT
>NW_023458980.1:0-414 GCF_013731165.1 Rhagoletis pomonella
CCACTGACTCAGCCAGTTGCCTACGCACTATGCTAAAAGTATGTTCACATATCAATATTATCTCAATCAAAGCTCGTTTTTTAATCTCACCGTTTACACAGGCAAATCTCAGATTATTAGCTGTCAAATTTGTTGTGCTTGTTATTCTCACATCCCAAGGAAAAGTTATGTTTCTTCTCTGTGGCACCGTGATCACGTTTTTCTGCTATATTAAGCAATATAAATATATTTTAACTTAACATTTTATTAAAAATACCTTTACGAACCTCTTTTCCTTGCTAGCGTCCATTTTTGTTTACTTTTACATTTGGCATTTCTCCTCTTTTTCGCAAAAACAATCGATAAAACTAGGATGGACACCGAAAAGTTATCGGTTAAATCTGAGATTATTTTATAATTACAGATTAACAAGGG
>NW_023458980.1:514-1523 GCF_013731165.1 Rhagoletis pomonella
GCCATTCTGGCCCATTCCACCATAAGCTACATTCAGCTAGATCTTGAGGTTTGCACCCACGGGTGCCTAAGTCTGCTGGGTTGGCACCACTTGGTACGTGGCGCCATGGGGTATTGCTAACGTTTTAGATAATTTGAGTAATTCGGTTGGCCACATATGTTTTCCATGTATGTGGTGGTTTTTCAAGCCAAGCTAACACAATCGAGGAGTCTGACCAGAGTGTAATTCGTGCGGTGGCAGATTCAGTTCAGTTGGGATCGGGTATAGCAGATAAGTTTTGATAAAAACACGGCGCCGCAGAGTTCTAAACGTGGCAGGCTTACCGTTTGTAAGGGTGCCACTTTAGTTTTTGCCACAAAAAGATGGGTTGTGAAGGAGTTCACTTCGTGTTGCACTCTTAAACTATGTTCATATATCAATATTATCTCAATCAAAGCTCGTTTTTTAATCACCCCGTTCACATAGGCAAATCTCAGATTATTAGCCGTCAAATTTGTTGTGCTTGTTATTCTCACATCTCGAAGAAAAGTTATGTTTCTTCTCTGTGCCACCGTGATCACGTTTTTCTGCTATAATAAGCAATATAAATATATTTTTACTTAATATTTTATAAAAAATACCTTTACAAACCTCTTTTTCTTGCTAGCGTCCATTTCTGTTTACTTTTACATTTGGCATTTCTCCTCTCTTTCGCAAAAACAATCGATAAAACTAGGATGGACACCGAAAAGTTATCGGTTAAATCTGAGATTATTTTATAATTACAGATTAACAAGGGACGAATTTTATATGGCTAATCTCTTGTTATAATTACAGATTAGGGTGTTAAGCCCGAAAATGAGGATAATCTACTTATATGTGAACCTAGTATAATATAAACGCTAGCACAGAACGCTTTTTCGGAGGCGTCAGAAAAACCGTGCAGCTGTATGCGTTTGTCTGGGGAGAAATGTACCCATCGGGGTATGTTGATGGTGCTTATGGCTTGAAGGTCCTCGCGAAAAGTGTT
>NW_023458980.1:1623-2048 GCF_013731165.1 Rhagoletis pomonella
GGTCGGTTGAAATATGCTTCAATAGCAATTTTAGTCGAAAAATTTCGCGTCACTTGACGATTTATGGCTCTGGCTTCAATAATGGGCATACACAATGCTTCAGCCAAGCTGCGCAGGATCTGCTTACGCTTGTTGTTTGTTCTCCAAGGCAACATAGGGTTATTCAAATCGTAGACAATGTAGGCTGTAATGTCCAACATGTTGAAGAACATCGCTAGTGGCCATTATTTTGTTTGACTTTGTGTTGGATATTCCGCAAACATTTGGTCCATTCGATCAACACCACCTTTGGTACGATTATAATATTCAATTATTTCAGGTTTCCCACTGTCAGCTATTTCAGCATCATTATGCATTGTCGAAAGCAAAATTACTGCTTTATTTTTTTTGGGAACATAAGAGCACATTGTCACATTATTTTTGAA
>NW_023458980.1:2058-7698 GCF_013731165.1 Rhagoletis pomonella
ACTCGTTCGCCTTGGTTCGTTTCCCTACCAGTTTCTGCTTGGCCAGTATATATTTGTCCATGCAGTGGATATGCATTTGTGGCATCGCAAATCCACCAAACCTTGATACCATATTTAGCAGGTTTTGACGGTATGTACTGCGTAAACCGTGTGCGTCCACGGTAAGGAAATAATTGTTCATCAATCGTCAAGCATGAGCTGGGCTTGTAATGTGCAGCAAGATTATTGTTCATCATCGTCCACAACTCACTGATCGGTGCTGCTTTATCAGATAATAAGCGTGTTGCACGAGTGTTTTTATCGTCAAATCTTAGGAACCGCAATATCGAACAGAAACGGTTGACTCCCATTGTGGCGCGATATAAAGGATAGTTTTTGACGCTCCATAAATCTCGAACATGTTCTCCATTGCTATGGTTCGCACCAGTCATAATAAGTATGCCAAAAAATGCATACAGCTCTGTTATTGACACAGGCGTCCATGACTTAGGAGTTGTGTTTGGATGCGCATTGTTGTAAGCATTATAAGTTTCTTTTGCTAACTTATTTGTGTGGCGCATAATTATATCAGCCATTTCAACGTTCATGAAACATTTGAATGTTTGCTCTATTGACAACATTTCAGTGCATCTAGCTGGTCCAGAACGTTCTCTTATAATATTTTGTCTGAGTACCTGACGACTTACATTTGGTTCTTTCATCCACTCAGTACCATCACGTGCAACAAATTTTTCGGCACTAGCAGGGAATTCATTATTTTCTTCTACTTCTTCTTCTTCATCGTCTTCTTCATCATCCTCATAGTCCGCATAATCAGGTAATACTTCTGCGGCACTTTGCGAAACTTCAGCATCGTCATCAGCAATTTCAAAGTCATTGATTTGAATTTCTTCTTCATCTTCTGAGTCAAAGTCATAGGGAGCGTCATCGTCACAAATTTCATCAAATAAAGATTGTATATATGATTCTCGCTGTTCCTCAGTTAGCCTGCATAATAAAAAAAATTAGTATATGTTTACATTGTTGCTTATTTTACATTTTTTACCTTCTATATGCTGCACTTGATAAATATTCGTTTCTTCTAGAAGTCATTTCGTATCCAGTTATTTATAGTTTCAGTTATATTTATTTTCACTTATATTTTCACTTCTTGCACTTTTGAGCACCAAAACAATAATGAAAATATCAACAGGCGGCATTTATAACAACACCTCGTGTGAAAACAACCCTTGCAGCTGCATATAAAATACAAAAACCAGTTATACCAGTGTATTTGCTACCTACGTACCCATACCTTGCGCGACCTTTTTGCACATATCTTTTGAACCAGGTAGAATATTTCAATGAAATAAAAACCAAAATGTGTATTCGTTGTTACTCTACAAGTATGTTATTATAAATTATATTATTTTGTTTTGCATTTATCAGGACAACAACAAAAACAAAAATCCACTGTTGCATGTCCTGACTTTATATGCCCATATCGCTGGAACCAGTAGGAATATTCGAATGAAACAAAAGACAAAACACTTGTTATATATTAAAATATACATTTCAAAAAAAAATCATAGAAATCGGTTGAATAAGCATTAAAAAAACCGCAAAATAAGGTCCCGGGTACAAACGTATCCCGGGTGTGTGTTTACGTGGTATTTTCTGGGTGTGTGTTCTAGGGTTAAATTATGGAGGGAACACTTTTCCGCCCTACTAAATGGTAGCAGCAAGGAAAGTTGTGGAGAAGAAGAACCCGAGCCCGCAGTCGATGATGACGGAGTCGACGTTCCACCGCCTGACTACGACCAGGTACGTATAGCAATAACGCGGCTGAAAAACGACAAAGCCGCTGGAGCTGACAGCCTGTCAGCTGAGCTATCAAGTACGGCGGCGAGGAGTTGATAAGGTGCATGCATCAACTCTTGTGCAGAATATGGTCAGAAGAACGCATGCCCGACGACTGGAATTTAAGTGTGCTCTGCCCAATCCACAAGAAAGGTGACCCCGCCATTCGCGCCAACTACCGCGGGATCAGCCTTCTAAGCATAAGTTTCAAGGTCTTATCGAGCGTATTGTGTGAAAGACTGAAGCCCACCGTCAATGAACTGATTGGGCCTTATCAGTTTGGCCTTAGACCTGGCAAATCCGACCAGGTATTCACAATACGCCAAATCTTGGAAAAGACCCGCGAGAAAAGGATCGACACTGACCACCTATTTGTCGACTTTAAAGCCGCTTTTGACAGCACTAAAATGAGTTGCCTATACGTACGGTGACCATATTTATGAGAGCCGAATACGGGACAAAAAATATTTTTGCAAATTTATTCCACAACAGTTTACAGATGTTGAAGCCTTCTTTAATGATTCTAGATGTATTAGCTCTGAAAAAGTATCCTTTTAGTAACATCACAAATTTATAGGATAATTTTCTCGATATTTTTACCCCGTAGAATTTGTTAAAAAGAAATCGTTAAATTATAGTATAATAAAGTGCTATTTTAAGTCGCTAGGGCGTACCATTAATTGTTGGCATTTTTTTTTTTGTTGACGCAATTTTTCATACAAAGTAAGTATGTTCGATCGTTTGTTAGAAACAGAAGCAAATGAGCAGCACTTTCAACTCGCGCTTTATTATACTCAATTTTAATGAGTTACAAAACTGCTAACCAAATTTTTTTCTAAGATTCTAATTAAAAAGTTTGAAATTTTGGTGAAACATTGCAGAATTCATTTTTATAGTTTTTTGCACAAAGTTTGAAATTTGCTATTATATGGTTTTTGTTAGGAAAAGAGCTTTACTTTCATAAAAACAATAATAAACATTAAATAAACTAAGGAAAAATAACCAAAACTTAATAAAATACCAAGTCCTAATTTCTATTTTGGTCACTGTATATATTCTTCGATACGAATCACAGGCATTCAGATTAGAAAATAATAATTGTTTATGGAGCAAATTTCGATCATATACCAACATCACTTAAAACTCGTTCATAGGCATGCCATTTAAATGAGCTGTTAAGGCGTCGAAAGACCGAATACGGGACAAATACAGGACATTAAAAGAAATACAGAACATTTGGCGTCCTGTATAAAATGAATAAATTACCTGGACAATGGGTCAAAAAAGATGACTGTCCCGTATAATACAGGACGGATGGTCACCGTACCTACAGTGACGTGCAAAACTGTAACATGGTGTAACACTTTTTACTTCAGCCATCGCTATCTCTCCAAGTTCTAACGACTTTCATACTTTTGTTGTATATTCTTGTTGGTACATCCCTATCCCTCTCTCATAATGATTTGAAGTCAATGTAACAGGCAGATGTTACAGTTTTGCACTCATATATTTTTAAGAACTTTTTAACAATCTTCACGGAAAAAAAGAACTACTAACACAATGTTCAGTACTCTTTTGCTTGTTTCAGTTCCTGGATGCGATTTGGCATACCTTATTTGTATCTTTGTAAAAACTCTGGAGGTATATCGTTAGTTTGCTTTCACAGCTCATGTACTCGATATTACGGACTTTGATACTTATTAAGCTGTGCTTTTAGTTGATTTCGCAAATTCTCGATGAGATTCATGTCCGCGGATTGTGGAGGTCATTTGAAATTAGCAAATTTTTGCTTTTGTATCCAGGCTTTGTGAACATGTGCAGTGTGTTTTGAGTGATTTTTCAGCAGAAACTCTCATTTTTTCGACTAAACCTTGCAAATTTTGTTGAAATATGAACAGATACTGTTCCTTACGCATAATACGTACTAACGGACAAAAAATTTTTTTTAAATACAACCCCAAACTATTATTGACCGACCACTGTGATTAACAGTTTTCCTTACATAATGCGCATGGGCTTAATTTGGGTCTTTGATCCAATTCCATGCCCGGCCATCTGATTGAAAGCGATTAATTTAGTCTTGTCAGACCAAATAACCTTCAATTGAAACTTAAGAATGTGTTATTTTATTGCATTCTGTAAGGCCTAACATATCCCAATAGGCAACGGTTCGGTTTTCGTGCGATGCAGCGAAATGCTGCCACACTCGCACATGTATTATGCACAAATTTGCTTTTTTCTTCTTTATGATGCCTTTGCGCTCAATTTGGCAATTCTTCGCCTCGCTGTCTATTGATTTGCATTAAAGTTTAATACCTAAAGCGCTTCTGTAATAGTGGCTGCATCGCTGCTTGCTGCTAAGTTCACAAGATATCGTTCCGTAATATTTTTTGACAGACTTCCTTTGTCCTTGGAAACACATCAGGCTATATTTGCTCTCAGTCTTAACATTTTCAAGTAGCAAATTCCAAAATTTTTTGCCACTTTTCGTGCGGTCCCGCCTTTCCACAGTAAATCTATTAGTTACATTTATGGTTTCAGATTAACTATGTTATTTACTCGTGATCACTTCTTCAATACAATACAATATAGAAAGAAGTCATCTGACTTCCAACTAAGTAAAAGATAACTGTCAAATGCAAAACTGAGAGTGAGTGCAAAACTGTAACATCTGCCTTAATTTACATTTTTGTCTGCTGGTTTTTTTATTTTTGTTGTATTGACTTCAAATCGTTATGAAAGAGGGAGTGGCGATGTACCAACAGGAATATACAACAAAAGGATGAAAGCCATTAGAACTTGGAAATATAGCGGCGGCTGAAATAAAAAGTGTTACACCATGTTACAGTTTTGCTCGTCACTGTATACGCCGCTATGTCTGAATTTGGCTTCCCCTCAAAACTCATACGGCTGTGTAAAATGACGTTGAGCAATACCACCAGCTCCGTCAGAATTGGAAAGCCGAGCCGTTCGCCACAAAACGGGGTTTCAGACAGGGCAACTCCCTTTCATGTGACTTTTTTAATCTGATGTTGGAGAAGATAATAAGGGCTGCAGAACTGAACCGCTCAGAAACAATTTACTACAATAGCGTGCAATTGCTGGCTTATGCCGATGACATCGACATCATCGGTAACAAAAACCGCGAAGTCTGTTCTGCTTTTTCTAAGTCGGATAGGGAAGCAAAGCAAATGGGTCTGGTGGTAAACGAGGACAAGACGAAGTATCTCCTGTCATCAAACAGTCAGCACATTCGCGCCTTGGCACCCACGTCACTGTTGGCAGTTATAATTTCGAGAAAGTAGAGAATTTCGTTTACTTGGGAACCAGCATTGTCGAGGGCATGGACGCCAATCTCATACAGTTTGATTGATTTCATGCTTTTGTTTTTTAAATGTAAATTATAATATGCGTGCGGCTGGCAACCCTAATGCTTTGCTATTGTGAATTATCCGTTGAAATAAACTGCATTGTAATGGTTGCTGATATTGTAAGCGATGACATGGGGTGACCTGTGTTCGCAAGTAACGTAACTTTTCACTTTTTATTTAACCATCGCCGCGACCGCATCGCACTTTCTCCTATCTATCGATCTTTATTAATTAAGCCACTCGGGCTACATTGGATTCGTACATTCACCCAACTGTAACCATCAGTACGTTCAATAAAACCATTGTGCCGAATTATATGAATTATACAAAATCCATCAGCTTTATAATTTATTGCGGATCTTCGTTCCTCCGGGGCACCCTGCGCCCCACTTGGCCTACCCATAAGTTATATACATGGTCCTTTTCGCTA
>NW_023458980.1:7798-8954 GCF_013731165.1 Rhagoletis pomonella
GAACACGTTAAACCCACAGCGTTCCATAAGTGGAACACTTTTCGCGAAGACCTTCAAGCCATAAGCACCATCAACATACCCCGATGGGTACATTTCTCCCCAGACAAACGCATACAGCTGCACGGTTTTTCGGACGCCTCCGAAAAAGCGTTCTGTGCTTGCGTTTATATTAGAGTGCAACACCAAGTGAACTCCTTCACAACCCATCTTTTTGTGGCAAAAACTAAAGTTGCACCCTTACAAACGGTAAGCCTGCCACGTTTAGAACTCTGCGGCGCCGTGTTTTTATCAAAACTTATCTGCCATACCCGATCCCAACTGAATCTGCCACCGCACGAATTAACACTCTGGTCAGACTCCTCGATTGTGTTAGCTTGGCTTGAAAAACCACCACATACATGGAAAACATATGTGGCCAACCGAATTACTCAAATTATCCAAAACGTCAGCAACACGCCATGGCGCCACGTACCAAGTGGTGCCAACCCAGCAGACTTAGGCACCCGTGGGAGCAAACCTAAAGATCTAGCTGAATGTAGCTTATGGTGGAATGGGCCAGAATGGCTCGCCAAATCATCTGCTTCATGGCCAAAACCAATCCCCTCTAATCCAGCGCCTCCGGAACAGAGACAGGTAGAATCCCTACACACCGTGGAATGCACAGCTATCCTGGAGCGATTCTCCTCATTTTCACGAGCCTTAAGAGTTGTTGCCTTTATGTATCGTTTCATCCGCAGCTCACAAAAATGCCCAATTCCCACCACATTGGCTCTTACACAGGAAGAGATAAATCACGCAAAAATTAAACTGATCGCAGTAACTCAGCGCAACCATGTTGTAGAAGAAATGCAGGCGTTGGAGACTTCAAAACCAATTAACAAAAAAAGCTCACTACCCACCCTAAACCCTATGCTGGACAATGCTGGGATCATGCGAGTCAATGGTCGTCTAGCTCAAGCTGCACTAAGCTATAATGAACGACACCCCATAATCATCCCAGATGGCTCCAGGTTCTGCTTCTTGCTGCTAGATTTTCTGCACAAAACCTTGCTTCACGCTGGAAAACAGTTAATGGTTCGCATGGTGCAGCAAGAGTATTATATTCCCACACTCAAACAAAAACTGAAAAGGTGCATCTTTCAGTGCAAGACTTGCA
>NW_023458980.1:9054-10176 GCF_013731165.1 Rhagoletis pomonella
TCCAGCAACTTGACAGACTGGGGGAATCACTCGTACAATCCTACAAAAGAGTTTTTTTGTCAGGAGATCACGAGGAGTCAATCGGTTCAATAGAACAAAAATGTAAAAAATGCTCAGAGAGTTACGAAAATTGCTTGTCTCAGATTTTAGACGCTCTGCAACTTTTCAGCCCACTACCACAACCCCGTAACCCCACAAATACTTCAAACGCCAATGATGTATTTCTCAAAGTACCACCATGTGACACTGAAGTCTTTCATGGTGGGTACGAAGACTGGCCGGCCTTTAGGGACATGTTCACGGCAGTCTATGGAAAACACCCCAAACTAACACTAGCCCAGAAACTTTACCATTTGCGTCAAAAGACGAGGGGCCAGGCAGGTCAAAAATATTTTTCATTTTATTTACCCCATCATGCTGTCTTAAAGCCCGACAGCAAAACGACAAAAATGCGTGTCGTCCTTAACGCATCTAAGACATCACATTCAGGAAACGCCCTGAATGATGTTCTTTATACAGGCCCAATACTCCAAAACGACTTGACGTTCATCATCCTCAAATGGCGGCTTTATAAATTCGTTTTCAATGGCGACATAGAGAAAATGTATCGCCAAATACTGGTTCATGAAGAAGATCAAAATTTCCAAAGGATTCTCTTTAGGAAATCCCCTCACCTGCCAATCGAAGATTTTAGGTTAAAAACCGTAATTTTCGGGGTTAACTGCACCCCATATCCGGCAATTCGCACGCTCCACCAGTTAGCTCACGATTGCCAAGAGAAATACCCCCTCGCCAAGAACATCATACTACACGAAACATATGTAGATGATGTACTCTCTGGCGGACACAATATACAGTCCACTCTCAACTCTATGACCCAAACTATCGAAGCTCTAAAATCAGCAGGATTTCCACTGAAAAAAATTACAGCAAATCACCCAAAAATCCTTGAATCAATCCCAGATAGCGATGTTTTAGATACGGAGTTTCTTAAATTTCAAGATACAAGCTCAACGAAAACGCTGGGTATAAGATGGCATGCACTATCTGACTCCTTTTCCTACTCTTATGACCTCCTACCCGCCTCCAAGTCGAGCACAAAACGTCAAATACTGTCAGCGG
>NW_023458980.1:10276-13607 GCF_013731165.1 Rhagoletis pomonella
GATAGCGATCTCTTAGATACGGAGTTTCTTAAATTACAGGATACAAGCTCAACGAAAACGCTGGGTATAAGATGGAATGCACTATCTGACTCCTTTTCCTACTCTTATGACCCCCTACCCGCCTCCAAGTCGAGCACAAAACGTCAAATACTGTCAGCGGTAGCGAAACTTTTCGACCCGGCAGGATGGCTATCGCCAATAATGATACTGGCTAAAATTCTCCTCCAACAACTCTGGTTAGAAGGAACTGACTGGGACGAACACGTTAAACCCACAGCGTTCCATAAGTGGAACACTTTTCGCGAGGACCTTCAAGCCATAAGCACCATCAACATACCTCGATGGGTACATTTCTCCCCAGACAAACGCATACAGCTGCACGGTTTTTCTGACGCCTCCGAAAAAGCGTTCTGTGCTAGCGTTTATATTAGAGTGCAACACGAAGTGAACTCCTTCACAACCCATCTTTTTGTGGCAAAAACTAAAGTTGCACCCTTACAAACGGTAAGCCTGCCACGTTTCGAACTCTGCGGCGCCGTGTTTTTATCAAAACTTATCTGCCATACCCGATCCCAACTGAATCTGCCACCGCACGAATTAACACTCTGGTCAGACTCCTCGATTGTGTTAGCTTGGCTTGAAAAAGCACCACATACATGGAAAACATATGTGGCCAACCGAATAACTCAAATTATCCAAAACGTCAGCAACACCCCATGGCGCCACGTACCAAGTGGTGCCAACCCAGCAGACTTAGGCACCCGTGGGTGCAAACTTCAAGATCTAGCTGAATGTAGCTTATGGTGGAATGGGCCAGAATGGCTCGCCAAATCATCTGCTTCATGGCCAAAACCAATCCCCTCTAATCCAGCCCCTCCGGAACAGAGACAGGTAGAATCCCTACACACCGTGGAATGCACAGCTATCCTGGAGCGATTCTCCTCATTTTCACGAGCCTTAAGAGATGTTGCCTTTATGTATCGTTTTATCCGCAGCTCACAAAAATGCCCAATTCCCACCACATTGGCTCTTAAACAGGAAGAGATAAATCACGCAAAAATTAAACTGATCGCAGTAACTCAGCGCAACCATTTTGTAGAAGAAATGCAGGCGTTGGAGACTTCAAAACCAATTAACAAAAAAAGCTCACTACTCACCCTAAACCCTATGCTGGACAATGCTGGGATCATGCGAGTCAATGGTCGTCTAGCTCAAGCTGCACTAAGCTATAATGAACGACACCCCATAATCATCCCAGATGGCTCCAGGTTCTGCTTCTTGCTGCTAGATTTTCTGCACAAAACCTTGCTTCACGCTGGAAAACAGTTAATGGTTCGCATGGTGCAGCAAGAGTATTATATTCCCACACACAAACAAAAACTGAAAAGGTGCATCTTTCAGTGCAAGACTTGCACTATTTATAAACAGCGAATGCGATCACAAATAATGGCAGCGCTGTCCCCTGAGCGTGCAACTTACTCGGTACCATTTCACTCAACCGGTGTTGATTTCGCTGGGCCATTTATGGTAAAGACATCCCCCCTTCGACGAGCGTCCCACACAAAAGCTTATGTTTGCGTATTCGTATGCTTCTCCACAAAAGCTGTCCATTTAGAGGCCTGCACAGATTTGACCACCGAAGCGTTCAGAGCCGCATTCACTCGGTTCGTCGGTCGGCGCGGACTGCCAAACAAAATAATGTCGGATAATGGGAAGACGTTTATCGGAGCTCAGCGGGCTATCCAGCGCGATTTCGTTTTATTCCTCAAAGAGGCAGCTTCTGATGTTGCAGAACGATATGCGGTACAGGGGCTCTCTTGGCAATTCATACCGCCATATGCCCCTCACGTGGGCGGTCTGTGGGAATCCGCCGTAAAAAGTTTTAAAACACACTTCACTTAAGTCGCTGGAAACCATAAATTCACATTCGAGGAATTCACCACTCTCCTCGTTCGAATCGAATCAGTCCTTAACTCGCGCCCTCTCTCCCCCATGTCCCAAGGTCCAAGCGACTTATTAGCTTTAACGCCAGGCCATTTTCTCCGCGGGGCCCCCTGGTTTCCCTACCTGACCCGTGTGCCGAAAATGTATCACTCACTACAAAATGGAAAAAATTGAAACTTCTCCATCAGCAGTTCAGCTCCCGTTGGAAAACCGAGTATCTGCAAGAACTGTATAAGAGATACAAATGGAAACACCCGCAACTCAATATTAGCGAAGGGGATTTGGTGGTCCTCAAAGACGATCACTTGCCACCAAACGATTGGCGCCTTGGCCGCGTCACCAAACTCCATCATGGTGCTGACCAAAACGTACGAGTAGTGGATGTTCGCACACAAGCCGGTATAGTCACTCGAAATATCACGAAGATATGCGTATTGCCCCCTTCGTAGTATTTTCCTCCCCCGCTTGTCCTGCCCTCTTAAACTGTTACACCGACCTGTGACTAATTAAAGTTTCGACCTTCTCTTCGCAGATGAACAGGAACACAGTGGAGCTGAATCAATGCCGTCTGTGCTGCCGCTATCATTCGCTGCGTTATTGTCACGCGTTTAAAGCCATGACGTCCGAGGAGCGGTACGAGTCCGCGCGAGTGCATAAATATTGCATCAACTGTTTGGCAACATTGCACATCACAGGTGCATGCAACTCAGCAGACAGTTGCCACCACTGTGGGAAAGCGCACCATACTCTATTGCACCGTTCTACACTGCTGCCCCCTGAACGCAATCACCGGGAGAAAGTGCCCAAGCCAGTCCGCAGTGCGCGAACCACCGTCCCCAGCCGTATAGTAAAGAAGCCCAGAAAGCAGAAGTACGGCGGCAGCCACCCAGTTCAACAACGCGTCCGGAACCTCTTCAACCAGGCTGTGCTGACACTGGAGAAGTTACAAGAGCTGCTATACCTCGCACCTGTGCAGGCGGGCCGGCATGTCGAGGACATGGACGCCAATCTCATACAGTTTGATTGATTTCATGCCTTTGTTTTTAAATGTAAATTATAATATGAGTGCGGCTGGCAACCCTAATGCTTTGCTATTGTGAATTATCCGTTGAAATAAACTGCATTGTAATGATTGCTGATATTGTAAGCGATGACATGGGGTGACCTGTGTTCGCAAGTAACGTAACTTTTCACTTTTTTTTTAACCATCGCCGCGGCCGCATCGCACTTCCTCCTATCTATCGATCTTTATTAATTAAGCCACTCGGGCTACATTGGATTCGTACATTCACCCAACTGTAACCATCAATACGTTCAATAAAACCATTGTGCCGAATAAGTTGAATTATACAAAATCCATCAGCTTTTTAATTTATTGCGGATCTTC
>NW_023458980.1:13707-14718 GCF_013731165.1 Rhagoletis pomonella
TAAAAAGTTTTAAAACCCACTTCACTAAAGTCGCTGGAAACCATAAAATCACATTCGAGGAATTCACCACTCTCCTCGTTCGAATCGAATCAGTCCTTAACTCGCGCTCTCTCTCCCCCATGTCCCAAGATCCAAGCGACTTATTAGCTTTAACGCCAGGCCGTTTTCTCCGCGGGGCCCCCCTGATTTCCCTACCTGAACCGAGTGCCGAAAATGTATCACTCACTACAAAATGGAAAAAATTGAAAGTTCTCCATCAGCAGTTCAGCTCCCGTTGGAAAACCGAGTATCTGCAAGAACTGCATAAGAGATACAAATGGAAACACCCGCAAATCAATATTAGCGAAGGGGATTTGGTGGTCCTCAAAGACGATCACTTGCCACCAAACGATTGGCGCCTTGGCCGCGTCACCAAACTCCATCATGGTGCTGACCAAAACGTACGAGTAGTGGATGTTCGCACACAAGCCGGTATAGTCACTCGAAATATCACGAAAATATGCGTATTGCCCCCTTCGTAGTATTTTCTTCCCCCGCTTGTCCTGCCCTCTTAAACTCTTACACCGACCTGTGACTAATTAAAGTTTCGACCTTCTCTTCGCAGATGAACAGGAACACAATGGAGCTGAATCAATGCCGTCTGTGCTGCCGCTATCATTCGCTGCGTTATTGTCACGCGTTTAAAGCCATGACGCCCGAGGAGCGGTACGAGTCCGCGCGAGTGCATAAATATTGCATCAACAGTTTGGCAACATCGCACATCACAGGTGCATGCAACTCAGCAGACAGTTGCCACCACTGTGGGAAAGCGCACCATACTATATTGCACCGTTCTACACCGCTGCCCCCTGAACGCAATCACCGGGAGAAAGTGCCTAAGCCAGGCCGCAGTGGGCGAACCACCGTCCCCTGCCGTATAGTAAAGAAGCCCAGAAAGCAGACGTACGGCGACAGCCACCCCGTTCAACAACGCATCCGGAACCTTTTCAACCAGGCTGTGCTGACACTGGA
>NW_023458980.1:14818-18869 GCF_013731165.1 Rhagoletis pomonella
AGCTCTTGTAACTTCTCCAGTGTCAGCACAGCCTGGTTGAAGAGGTTTCGGATGCGTTGTTGAACGGGGTGGCTGTCGCCGTACGTCTGCTTTCTGGGCTTCTTTACTATACGGCTGGGGACGGTGGTTCGCCCACTGCGGACTGGCTTAGGCACTTTCTCCCGGTGATTGCGTTCAGGGGGCAGCGGTGTAGAACGGTGCAATAGAGTATGGTGCGCTTTCCCACAGTGGTGGCAACTATCTGCTGAGTTGCATGCACCTGTGATGTGCGATGTTGCCAAACAATTGAAGCAATATTTATGCACTCGCGCGGACTCGTACCGCTCCTCGGGCGTCATGGCTTTAAACGCGTGACAATAACGCAGCGAATGATAGCGGCAGCACAGACGGCATTGATTCAGCTCCATTGTGTTCCTGTTCATCTGCGAAGAGAAAGTCGAAACTTTAATTAGTCACAGGTCGGTGTAAGAGTTTAAGAGGGCAGGACAAGCGGGGGAGGAAAATACTACGAAGGGGGCAATACGCATATTTTCGTGATATTTCGAGTGACTATACCGGCTTGTGTGCGAACATCCACTACTCGTACGTTTTGGTCAGCACCATGATGGAGTTTGGTGACGCGGCCAAGGCGCCAATCGTTTGGTGGCAAGTGATCGTCTTTGAGGACCACCAAATCCCCTCCGCTAATATTGAGTTGCGGGTGTTTCCATTTGTATCTCTTATGCAGTTCTTGCAGATACTCGGTTTTCCAACGGCAACTGAACTGCTGATGCAGAACTTTCAATTTTTTCCATTTTGTAGTGAGTGATACATTTTTGGCACTCGGTTCAGGTAGGGAAACCAGGGGGGCCCCGCGGAGAAAATGACCTGGCGTTAAAGCTAATAAGTCGCTTGGATCTTGGGACATGGGGGAGAGAGGGCGCGAGTTAAGGACTGATTCGATTCGAACGAGGAGAGTGGTGAATTCCTCGAATGTGAATGTATAGTTTCCAGCGACTTTAGTGAAGTGGGTTTTAAAACTTTTTACGGCGGCTTCCCACAGACCACCCATGTGAGGGGCATATGGCGGTATGAATTGCCAAGAGAGCCCCTGTACCGCATATCGTTCTGCAGCATCAGAAGCTGCATCTTTGAGGAATAAAACGAAATCGAGCTGGATAGCCCGCTGAGCTCCAATAAACGTCTTCCCATTATCCGACATTATTTTGTTTGGCAGTCCGCGCCGACCGACGAACCGAGTGAATGCGGCTCTGAACGCTTCGGTGGTCAAATCTGTGCAGGCCTCTAAATGGACAGCTTTTGTGGAGAAGCATACGAATACGCAAACATAAGCTTTTGTGTGGGACGCTCGTCGAAGGGGGGATGTCTTTACCATAAATGGCCCAGCGAAATCCACACCGGTTGAGTGAAATGGTACCGAGTAAGTTGCACGCTCAGGGGGCAGCGCTGCCATTATTTGTGATCGCATTCGCTGTTTATAAATAGTGCAAGTCTTGCACTGAAATATGCACCTTTTCAGTTTTTGTTTGAGTCTGGGAATATAATACTCTTGCTGAACCATGCGAACCATTAACTGTTTTCCAGCGTGAAGCAAGGTTTTGTGCAGAAAATCTAGCAGCAAGAAGCAGAACCTGGAGCCATCTGGGATGATTATGGGGTGTCGTTCATTATAGCTTAGTGCAGCATGAGCTAGACGACCATTGACTCGCATGATCCCAGCATTGTCCAGCATAGGGTTTAGGGTGAGTAGTGAGCTTTTTTTGTTAATTGGTTTTGAAGTCTCCAACGCCTGCATTTCTTCTACAAAATGGTTGCGCTGAGTTACTGCGATCAGTTTCATTTTTGCGTGATTTTTCTCTTCCTGTGTAAGAGCCAATGTGGTGGGAATTGGGCATTTTTGTGAGCTGCGGATAAAACGATACATAAAGGCAACAACTCTTAAGGCTCGTGAAAATGAGGAGAATCGCTCCAGGATAGCTGTGCATTCCACGGTGTGTAGTGATTCTACCTGTCTCTGTTCCGGAGGGGCTGGATTAGAGGGGATTGGTTTTGGCCATGAAGCAGATGATTTGGCGAGCCATTCTGGCCCATTCCACCATAAGCTACATTCAGCTAGATCTTGAGGTTTGCACCCACGGGTGCCTAAGTCTGCTGGGTTGGCACCACTTGGTACGTGGCGCCATGGGGTGTTGCTGACGTTTTGGATAATTTGAGTAATTCGGTTGGCCACATATGTCTTCCATGTATGTGGTGGTTTTTCAAGCCAAGCTCACACAATCGAGGAGTCTGACCAGAGTGTTAATTCGTGCGGTGGCAGATTCAGTTGGGATCGGGTATGGCAGATAAGTTTTGATAACAACACGGCGCCGCAGAGTTCTAAACGTGGCAGGCTTACCGTTTGTAAGGGTGCAACTTTAGTTTTTGCCACAAAAAGATGGGTTGTGAAGGAGTTCACTTCGTGTTGCACTCTAATATAAACGCAAGCCCAGAACGCTTTTTCGGAGGCGTCAGAAAAACCGTGCAGCTGTATGCGTTTGTCTGGGGAGAAATGTACCCATCGGGGTATGTTGATGGTGCTTATGGCTTGAAGGTCCTCGCGAAAAGTGTTCCACTTATGGAACGCTGTGGGTTTAACGTGTTCGTCCCAGTCAGTTCCTTCTAACCAGAGTTGTTGGAGGATAATTTTAGCCAGTATCATTATTGGCGATAGCCATCCTGCCGGGTCGAAAAGTTTCGCTACCGCTGACAGTATTTGACGTTTTGTGCTCGACTTGGAGGCGGGTAGGGGGTCATAAGAGTAGGAAAAGGAGTCAGTTAGTGCGTTCCATCTTATACCCAGCGTTTTTGTTGAGCTTGTATCCTGAAATTTAAGAAACTCCGTATCTAAGACATCGCTATCTGGGATTAATTCAAGGATTTTTGGGTGAATTGCTGTAATTTTTTTCAGTGGAAAGCCTGCTGATTTTAGAGCTTCGATAGTTTGGGTCATAGAGTTGAGAGTGGACTGTATATTGTGTCCGCCAGAGAGTACATCATCTACATATGTTTCGTGTAGTATGATGTTCTTGGCGAGGGGGTATTTCTCTTGGCAATCGTGAGCTAACTGGTGGAGCGTGCGAATTGCCAGATATGGGGCGCAGTTAACCCCGAAAGTGACGGTTTTTAACCTAAAATCTTCGATTGGCAGGTGAGGGGCTTTCCTAAAGAGAATCCTTTGGAAATTTTGATCTTCTTCATGAACCAGTATTTGGCGATACATTTTCTTTATGTTGCCATTGAAAACGAATTTATAAAAGACGCCATTTGAGGATAATGGGCGTCAAGTCGTTTTGGAGTATTGGGCCTGTATAAAGAACATCATTCAGGGAGTTTCCTGAATGTGATGTCTTAGATGCGTTAAAGACGACACGCACTTTTGTCGTTTTGCTGTCGGGCTTTAAGACAGCATGATGGGGTAAATAAAATGAAAAATATTTTCCGTTTTTTATTACTTCAAGGGGTCCAGCCTGCTCCATGTGATTCATTTTTAAGTACTCATTCAGCACCTCTGAGTACTTGTCGCGCAATTCCGGCCTTTTCTCCAGAGTCCTTTCGATGCTTATGTATTGTTGCTGGGCTGCCGGGCGGGAGTTTCCTAAGGCAAGTGCGTCCGGGAATTCTGGTTTGAAGGGCAATTTAACCACGTATCGTCCACCCTCTCGTCTGGTGGTCGTGGTCTTGTAAAGTTCTTCGCAGAATTCTTCTTCTGATGATTTGGGTTGAGTGGTTTCTACCTCCTCCTGCTCCCAAAACCTTTTGAGCAGCGTGCTGAGTTCGGGTTCTGTTGCCTCTCTGATTTGGGTGGAGAACGTCGAGATATGTTCTCTGACTGGACCGCTGAGTATCCATCCGAATATTGTGTTTTGGGCTAATAAGGTGCCATGGATGCTGTGTTGTAGCCCTTCCAGGAGTATTTTGGGACTTATATCGCTGCCTATTACCATATCGATTTTCGCTGGTGTAAAGCAGTTAGGGTCAGCGAGTTTCAGAGACCGGAATTCGTTTATGTTAT
>NW_023458980.1:18969-20167 GCF_013731165.1 Rhagoletis pomonella
CTTGTATCCTGTAATTTAAGAAACTCCGTATCTAAGAGATCGCTATCTGGGATTAATTCAAGGATTTTTGGGTGATTTGCTGTAATTTTTTTTCAGTGGAAAGCCTCCTGATTTTAGAGCTTCGATAGTTTGGGTCATAGAGTTGAGAGTGGACTGTATATTGTGTCCGCCAGAGAGTACATCATCTACATATGTTTCGTGTAGTATGATGTTCTTGGCGAGGGGGTATTTCTCTTGGCAATCGTGAGCTAACTGGTGGAACGTGCGAATTGCCAGATATGGGGCGCAGTTAACCCCGCAAGTGACGGTTTTTAACCTAAAATCTTCGATTGGCAGGTGAGGGGCTTTCCTAAAGAGAATCCTTTGGATATTTTGATCTTCTTCATGAACCAGTATTTGGCGATACATTTTCTCTATGTCGCCATTGAAAACGAATTTATAAAGCCGCCATTTGAGGATAATGGACGTCAAGTCGTTTTGGAGTATTGGGCCTGTATAAAGAACATCATTCAGGGAGTTTCCTGAATGTGATGTCTTAGATGCGATAAAGACTACACGCACTTTTGTCGTTTTGCTGTCGGGCTTTAAGACAGCATGATGGGGTAAATAAAATGAAAAATATTTTCCGTTTTTTATTACTTCAAGGGGTGAAGCCTGCTCCATGTGATTCATTTTTAAGTACTCATTCAGCACCTCTGAGTACTTGTCGCGCAATTCCGGCCTTTTCTCCAGAGTCCTTTCGAAGCTTATGTATTGTTGCTGGGCTGCCGGGCGGGAGTTTCCTAAGGCAAGTGCGTCCGGGAATTCTGGTTTGAAGGGCAGTTTAACCACGTATCGTCCATCCTCTCGTCTGGTGGTCGTGGTCTTGTAAAGTTCTTCGCAGAATTTTTCTTCTGATGTTTGGGTTGAGTGGTTTCTACCTCCTCCTGCTCCCAAAACCTTTTGAGCAGCGTGCTGAGTTTGGGTTCTATTGCCTCTCTGACTTGGGTGGGGAACGTCGAGATATGTTCTCTGACTGGACCGCTGAGTATCCATCCGAATATTGTGTTTTGGGCTAATAAGGTGCCATGGACGCTGTGTTGTAGCCCTTTCAGGAGTATTTTTGGACTTATATCGCTGCCTATCACCATATCGATTTTCGCTGGTGTAAGGCAGTTAGGGTCAGCGAGTTTCAGAGACCGGAATTCGTTTATGTTAT
>NW_023458980.1:20267-23608 GCF_013731165.1 Rhagoletis pomonella
ACGATTGCATAAAAACACGAAGGATTTTCTGCTATGGCTGTGGAGCGCATAAGGGCACAAATTTTTGCAGACAGTAGTGAAAAGCCCTGTCAGACAAGATCAGCGAAGCGGATACGGGACTATTGGAATAAAAAGAATTGTGTTTTGCTGCTTCATAAGAAAATCGCTGGTTCGTTTTTGTTGTTTCTGCACACTACTATATTTTTTTTGTACGGTCATCGCAGTATGCACCGGGGCAAGCTCACGCCCATTTTCCGTGAGCTAAGCCTCAGCACAGCCAGGTATGCAGACCCGCCTCGAATGCGTACTCCTACCTTGATTCCCTTTAGTTTTTATTTTTCAAGCAGCCTCTTAGGAGATAGCCGTTACAATATGTACAATGTACATCAGCATCACGGTATCGTCATTTCAGGAACGTTGCCGTACTATGACGACCAAGTAAAATGCACCTCAAATATTAGGGTTTAATTAAATTGGAGATTTTTCTGTAATTTATTAAAGCCAAAAATTTTAGCAGCATAAAACTAATTAATCTATATTCTAAAAAATATTTGTTTAAATCTACGCACATAAAGTCCACTTGCAGAACATCCAGAGGTAAATATATAAATGGAGAGTTAAGTAGCCCAAAATTAAATTGTTATATTCCTAAACCAGACAATACCTTATAGCATTGAAAACTGACCCAGAGTTAAGCAAACCGAGGGATTTCTAAATTAAGTAGGCACCACTCCCTCTTTTTTTGACATTTGTTTACAACACCCTCCACCAAAAAAATTCTAAAAAATCAACGGTAATGTTTAGCGACTTGAAACTTGCACTTTATTATACTAAAATTGAATGGGCTAAAAAACTGCATACCCGAAAATTTTCTTAATAGTCTAATTAAAAATTTTGAAATTTTGATGACAATTTTTTGAAGTTTGATTAATTTTTTTGCAATTTGTGCAAGCTTTGCAACTTTTGTTATTGTGGTTTCTGATATAGATTGAATTATATTTTAAATTAAAATTATTAAAAATAAATAAATAAACATAATTTGCAAGCAATATCGTTTTGAATTTCGTTGCTAATTAGTTGCACGCATCTGTATGTATGTATGTACATTAGACTGCATCACTCCCCTTAAAAAAAACAATCGGTACTGTTTTGCTATTGGAATTATAAAATCTATTATATTTTAAGATGTCCACCAAAATATTTCGGAAAAATATTAAGATTTAAGCGAGCTTGACCGATTTGAAAATACCTCCAAAAATCGAGTTTTTTATGAATAAAAATAGTTTCTTAAAGATGTTTTTTGACAAAATCACCTCGAATGACAAAACGGTTTAAGCTCAAAAAAGGTATTAAAAAAGCTTTTCAACGGAATCATAATAATGAGATTTTTGATGCTGTTTTTTTACTTTTTGAAAGATTGATAAAATTAATTAATCTACATTCTAAAAAATATTTCTTTAAATTTACGCATATAAGGCCCACTTGCAGAACATCCAGAGTTAAATATATAAATAGAGAGTTAAGTAACTTAAAATTGTTATATTCCTAGACCAGACAATACCTTAGAACATTGAAAACTGGCCCAGAGTTAAGTAAACCGAGGGATTTCTAAATTAAGTAGGAACCACTCTCTCTTTTTTGACGTTTGTTTATATTTCTTATTAGAATTTGAATATAAAACTTCAAACACTTACATACATACATACATAGGTACAAATTGTAAATTGGCCAGCGGCACTTCTGAGAGTTCTCTTAATTGGGTGGACCACTAATACGGTTGGTGCTCTTTAATCGCATATATTTTTTACGCCAACCAGACCGAAATCTCTGAGCTGAGGGCGGTAAAATGAATACGTGAATATGTACATATATGTATGTACATTAGAAAAAAAATCGGTACTGTTTTTCCATTGGAATTATAAAATCTATTATTTTTTAAGACGTCCACCAAAATATTTCGGAAAAATATAAAGATCTAAGCGAGCTGGACCGATTTGAAAATACCTCCAAAAATGCAGTTTTTTATGAATAAAAATAGTTTCTTAAAGATGTTTTTTGCCAAATCACCTCGAATGACAAAACGGTTTAAGCTTAAAAAATTCACATAAAAATATTAAAGAAAGCCTTATTTTATCTCTCTTCAGACCATTCCCCTCATAACATTATCAGAGTTTATTAATTGTGAAGAAAACAAAAAAACATCTTACAAATAAGCACACAAACTGGTTAAAATACGAAAAGTATGCCAGTTCGCACATTGACCCGCAAATTCCTATTCGGACCAAGAATGGTATCGACAGGGCAGCTGAACATCTCACTGACATAATGGTTAAGGCAGCAGAAATCGCAACACCAAATCCTTCTATTAAACATCGCAGTTCTTACTGCCCTGGCTTGCACACCCCAAACATCCTTAACTTAATAAGTAAAAAGCGCAAATTAAGAAGGGAATGGCAAAGAATTCGCTCTCCGAAGCTCAAACTGGAGCTGAATGCGTGTACAAAGGAATTACGTATTTTGCTGCAAGCCGAAAAAGATAAAAGTACGCAGTCGATCCTTCAGTCTTTGTCTGACTGACTACTCCCTTTGGCGAACACTGAAGCATGCGAAGAGGTCCTTTCTTCGAGAAGCACCATTACGTACTCAGAACGGAAGCTGGGCGCGGAATGATGAGGATAAACAGACGCTTTCGTCTGTCATCTTTTACAAGTCTGTAGACCCAATGAAGGCTCTCATCCTTCCAATATTTCAGTACCCCCAGTAGCCTTATCACCAATCCGCTTCGGGTTAAGAAGAAAGATTTAATTAACACCATTGTTCCTGATATTCAGAAGAATAAAGCGCCTGGTTACGACAGGATTACAGGTGAACTGATAAAGGAGCTTCCACAAACTGCCGTACGTTTTTAATTTAATAATATTTTTAAATGCTTAAGTTGGGGCACTTCCCCGACTTATGGAAACTTTCGGAAATAATTATGGTGCCAAAGTAACCAAATAATACCACCACATCAGTTGGGTTTTCGTGAAAAACATGGCACTGTAGAACAAGTTCATAGAATTGTTTCTTGTATTAGAAAAGCCTTCGAAGGGAAGCAATACTACACCGGTGTATTTTTGGATATCTCTCAAGCTTTTGACAAAGTCTGGCAGGATGGCCTTATATACAAAGTAAAGGTTTCACTCCCTGCAAATAAGCACGTAATTCTGTAAAGCCTTCTGCCGGGGAGAAACTTCAGTCAGGCAGAATTCCTTTAGAATGAAAAGTCACCTAATATATGCAGGTGTCCCTCGCGGCAGTGTTCTAGAACCTATATTGTACGTAATATATATTTACTCGTG
>NW_023458980.1:23708-25065 GCF_013731165.1 Rhagoletis pomonella
ATAACGGGTGATTTTTTAAGAGCTTGATAACTTTTTTTTTAAAAAAAACGCATAAAATTTGCAAAATCTCATCGGTTCTTTATTTGAAACGTTAGATTGGTCCATGACATTTACTTTTTGAAGATAATTTCATTTAAATGTTGACCGCGGCTGCGTCTTAGGTGGTCCATTCGGAAAGTCCAATTTTGGGCAACTTTTTCGAGCATTTCGGCCGGAATAGCCCGAATTTCTTCGGAAATGTTGTCTTCCAAAGCTGGAATAGTTGCTGGCTTATTTCTGTAGACTTTAGACTTGACGTAGCCCCACAAAAAATAGTCTAAAGGCGTCAAATCGCATGATCTTGGTGGCCAACTTACCGGTCCATTTCTTGAGATGAATTGTTCTCCGAAGTTTTCCCTCAAAATGGCCATAGAATCGCGAGCTGTGTGGCATGTAGCGCCATCTTGTTGAAACCACATGTCAACCAAGTTCAGTTCTTCCATTTTTGGCAACAAAAAGTTTGTTAGCATCGAACGATAGCGATCGCCATTCACCGTAACGTTGCGTCCAACAGCATCTTTGAAAAAATACGGTCCAATGATTCCACCAGCGTACAAACCACACCAAACAGTGCATTTTTTCGGGATGCATGGGCAGTTCTTGAACGGCTTCTGGTTGCTCTTCACTCCAAATGCGGCAATTTTGCTTATTTACGAAGCCATTCAACCAGAAATGAGCCTCATCGCTGAACAAAATTTGTCGATAAAAAAGCGGATTTTCTGCCAACTTTTCTAGGGCCCATTCACTGAAAATTCGACGTTGTGGCAGATCGTTCGGCTTCAGTTCTTGCACGAGCTGTATTTTATACGGTTTTACACCAAGATCTTTGCGTAAAATCTTCCATGTGGTCGAATAACACAAACCCAATTGCTGCGAACGGCGACGAATCGACATTTCACGGTCTTCAGCAACACTCTCAGAAACAGACGCAATATTCTCTTCTGTACGCACTGTACGCATTCGTGTGGTTGGTTTAATGTCCAATAAAGTAAACTGAGTGCGAAACTTGGTCACAATCGCATTAATTGTTTGCTCACTTGGTCGATTATGTAGACCATAAATCGGACGTAAAGCGCGAAACACATTTCGAACCGAACACTGATTTTGGTAATAAAATTCAATGATTTGCAAGCGTTGCTCGTTAGTAAGTCTATTCATGATGAAATGTCAAAGCATACTGAGCATCTTTCTCTTTGACACCATGTCTGAAATCCCACGTGATCTGTCAAATACTAATGCATGAAAATCCTAACCTCAAAAAAATCACCCGTTACTTCTGTCTTATTTGAGACTTTGTTTCATTTGTATTTTAGAGGTT
>NW_023458980.1:25165-26636 GCF_013731165.1 Rhagoletis pomonella
GCCATTTTGTATATGCATAACCTAAAGATATTTTAGGTAGGCAGTCTAAAGTGAAGCCATTCTAAAAGACTTAACCAATAAGGACTGAAAAAAGTGCTTCCCATAATGCTTCCTAGAAAGGGGTTTCCTATTTACAATTTACGCGAATGTACTTAAGTACATATATGTTTATATTATTTAGCATTACAAATAGGATTCAATAAACATTTTAAGTCTCAATAAAACATATTTGCTATGAATCTTAAAAATTTAAATTCTTTAAAGAAGTATGTTTCTTATGAACTAAAAACAGCTTTAAAAGAACTTCTGCAAAAGGCCTTCAGAAGAAAGTCCTACAAAAACCCTTGTGGAAGCCCTTCTTTGAGTAACGAAAGCAGAAGCCCTTCAATTTGTGCCACTCTGTACAAAAAAGGAAGAAGAAAGGAATGACTTTCAGAGAGGCCTTTTGGAAAAGATTTTAACTCCCGAAATTATCTACTGCGTAGTATGTGTGACCCGTCAGTCGTGTACCTGTTCAGGAAGTTGCACTTTTTTGGCATTTTCCTGAAGATACAAAATTAGATTTTAACCAAAGAAAAGAAAGTAAACTCACCAGATATTGTTCGACATGTTAGCAAAACTGTTTCATGATCGATTTTCGACAGCAAGCTTAATCTTCTTTTCAAAGCAAAAATCTGCTAAAAATTATATGGGTGTCTGCATTGACCTTCATTAAAAACCAGGACAATTTAAGTGTGGACCAGGACACCAGGACAATTTGTTTAAATCAGGGCAAATCCTGGAAAACCAGGCCGTCTGGCAGCCCTAATGTACATACATATGTACATATGTAAGTGTTTGAAATTTTATATTCAAATTCTAATAACAAATGTAAACAAACGTCAAAACAGAGAGAGTGGTGCCTACTTAATTTAGAAATCCCTCGGGTTACTTAACTCAAGGCCAGTTTTCAATGCTGCAAGACATTGTCTGGTTTAGGAATATAACAATTCAATTCTAAGCTGAGTCAAACACGTAAAGTGGGCCCACAAATTTTCGCTAAATCACCGATTTTGAAAATTAATATTCCAGTGGAACATATTTTGCTGTACATATTTTGTTAAAATCCCTTAAATTGTCTGTGTTATTAACGATTGAATTTAAATGGAAGTAAAATTACATATTTTTTTCGCCCAAACTACTGCAGATATATTCATGAAATTTTGTACAATTATAGAAATATGTTCATGCTACCTACCGGTAGATAGTTAGCATATATTTATAATATATTTTCAGATTTCTGCATTTATTATAAAAAACGGAAGCAATTTTACGTTCTACGCAGAAATAAAACTAAATTGATGTCAAATGAGGCGAAATACATTTATCTTTAATAATCCGTTTGAAAATTTTTTTAACCCATTCCATTCAAAAGATAAATTTTTTTATTTTTGGTACACTTGTAGGCTGGTGTGATCTATTATTTAATGGT
>NW_023458980.1:26736-33440 GCF_013731165.1 Rhagoletis pomonella
GCCATTTTGTATATGCATAACCTAAAGATATTTTAGGTAGGCAGTCTGAAGTGAAGCCATTCTAAAAGACTTAACCAATAAGGACTGAAAAAAGTGCTTCTCATAATGCTTCCTAGAAAGGGGTTTCCTATTTACGATTTACGCGAATGTACTTAAGTACATATATGTTTATATTATTTAGCATTACAAATAAATAAATAAACATTTTAAGTCTCAATAAAACATATTTGCTATGAATCTTAAAAATTTAAATTCTTTAAAGAAGTATGTTTTTTATGAACTAAAAACAGCTTTAAAAGAACTTCTGCAAAAGGCCTTCAGAAGAAAGTCCTACAAAAACCCTTGTGGAAGCCCTTCTTTGAGTAACGAAAGCAGAAGCCCTTCAATTTGTGCCACTCTGTACAAAAAAGGAGGAAGAAAGGAATGACTTTCAGAGAGGCCTTTTGGAAAAGACTTTAACTCCCGAAATTATCTACTGCGTAGTATGTGTGACCCGTCAGTCGTGTACCTGTTCAGGAAGTTGCACTTTTTTGGCATTTTCCTGAAGATACAAAATTAGATTTTAACCAAATAAACTAAAAAGAAAGAAAGTAAACTCACCAGATATTGTTCGACATGTTAGCAAAACTGTTTCATGATCGATTTTCGACTACCAAGGACAGCAAGCTTAATCTTTTTTTCAAAGAAAAAATCTGCTAAAAATTAGATGGGTGTCTGCATTGACCTTCATTAAAAACCAGGACAATTTAAGTGTGGACCAGGACACCAGGACAATTTGTTTAAATCAGGGCAAATCCTGGAAAACCAGGACGTCTGGCAGCCCTAATGTACATACATATGTATGTAAGTGTTTGAAATTTTATATTCAAATTCTAATAACAAATGTAAACAAACGTCAAAACAGAGAGGGTGGTGCCTACTTAATTTAGAAATCCCTCGGGTTACTTAACTCAAGGCCAGTTTTCAATGCTGCAAGACATTGTCTGGTTTAGGAATATAACAATTTAATTCTAAGCTGAGTCAAACCACGTCAAGTGGGCCCACAAATTTTCGCTAAATCACCGATTTTGAAAATTAATATTCCAGTGGAAAGGCATCATGACGCGTAGCCTTTGCTGTACATATTTTGTTAAAATCCCTTAAATTGTCTGTTATTAACGATTGAAGTAAAATTACATATTTTTTCGCCCAAACTACTGCAGATATATTCATGAAATTTTGTACAATTATAGAAATATGTTCATGCTACCTACCGGTAGATAGTTAGCATATATTTATAATATATTTTCAGATTTCTGCATCTATTATAAAAAACGGAAGCAATTTTACGTTCTACGCAGAAATAAAACTAAATTGATGTCAAATGAGGCGAAATACATTTATCTTTAATAATCCGTTTGAAATTTTTTTAACCCATTCCATTGAAAAGATAAATTTTTTGTCATATGTTCCGCTATTTTAACGAGCGACACATTCACTCAATACGTGGCGTGCTGTTCTGGCGGCTCTTCAGCGCTGCAGTACCTGTTCTAAAAGTTGATTATACAACTCATCGACATGAGAAAGAAATTAATTCATTAAAAAATAATGTGCTTGATAAATTGAATTTTTATTGTTTGCATATATATCACGGTGGGCAGGAAGCGAAGATAGGTTGCATAAAAATGTCGACAAAATCTGAAAGCAGGGTTGTATTTGTTGATATCTTAAGGTTAAGAATCCGCTTAAATTGAAATCCTAGCTGCTCCTGTTTTAAAGATATCCACATTTTATATACTTCTGATAGGATATATTTGCAAAAGAGGAAGGCGTACTTCTCGATAATTAGAGCATATTTATACGAAAAGAAATCTCATACAAATCTGTTCCCCTTTTTTAACTCACTAAAACGGATCAAATCAATGTGAAACATTTTCATTTTTTCCTACCGAAAGAATAATTGATCGAGATTTATTGGGCGCTACCGGTATACAACTTAGATAAAACACCACAATTACCTTTTTCTGTAGCGTGAACTTTTTCATTACAAACACTTTCAATATCGCAATATATGTATGTATGTATACAATATTGTATGCTATATAATACGGTAGTAATTTTTTATTAAAGGTTTGTTGCTATAAGCAAGTAGCGCAGGCAAGTCGCACTGCGCTTGTGCAAGAAATAAAAATGCTCTAACTTAGGCCAACGGTACTCCTCATAATAAGTAAATAAATTCAAACCTTGTATGAGATTTATTTTGGTATTTATGTACTCTTCTGTCAGGAAATAATGACTATTGTACATCCAGAACACAAATGCGATCATAAAGAAAATCGTATGAAAGTATGCGCTTTGTGTGTAGGGCTGCCAGACGTCCCGGACATGTCCCGGTTTTAGACTATTTGTCCCGGTGTCCCGGTCCAACCTTAAAATGTACCGGGTTTCATTTAAGTGTCCCGGTTTTCGATTTGATTGCCCAAATTTTGCTTAAAAATGACTACGCTGAGAGAAAAAACGCGTTGTAATATTAAGAAAAATTTTATGAATTTACTGGGGGAAACAACGCATAGTAAACATGAATATTTTTTATTTGATTATCGTTTTGAAATGTTCGTACTTAAAAACAATACTTTCATACCACGCACACGAGGTGTTGAATCAAACTGAACATTTGAATGCACATTTACATGTCTGGCTGTAGCTGAGTGCACGAAGATGCTTGCCACAATTTGCTAATTTCCAGAGCGTCAGGGTTCAAATCCCATTACAGACAGCATGGAATTTAAATAAATTTTTTTTTAACTTAATTATGAAAAAGCATCCGTTAAGTGCAAAGCGCTTCATTTTAATATTGGCGTATTTCAATTGAATATTTCTATACTAAATACTAAAATTTGTATACTTAAATTATTACGAGTTGGGTTGGTGCTCTTTCATATGCGATTTTTTAAACGACATGCACAGAGTTTTACCGTGCCGTACAAAATTATTGGCTCGGAGACACTTTCATCTGATCACAATTTCTAATCAGATCTTTTAGAAAAATTTTTAAAATGTAGCTTTTGAGCCAATTAGTAAAGTGCAAGTCTGAAGTTACCAGAAAATTTCGTTGATTTTTTGCAATTATTTATTTTTTGCTGACAGTGTCTTCCACATACAAAAAAATGTAGAACATAGTTTGTATGGAAGAAACTCTCAGTAAAAACAATACCAAATATATTGCCTCGTTCAAAGCCATGAGCAAAATCGTGAATACATGGTTTTCCGCAAAACAAGCGGATCTTAGTAATTTTGATAAAAATCTTAACGAACTCCGCACAGCTTTGAAAAGTACTGGAATTTCTCAAACTGTCAAAATCCATTTTATCCTTAAACATTTAAAGCAATCTATTTCATTCTTGAATAACGATGGTTTAGGATTATGGTCCGAGCAGGCCGGGAAGTCAGTTCATAGGGAATTCATTAAATTCTGGGATAGATTCAAAATAAATATGATTGATAAACCAACTTTTGTGAGTCGCCTGAAGAAAACTGTAATGACATTTTCATTCCAGCATATATAAAAACTTAACTAAATAATAAAATATTTAAATACTAAAATGTGTGACTATATTATATGGTAAGCCAACAAAAAAAATAGAAGGAAACAAAAAACAAATATAAAAAAATAAAGCAAAAAAAAAATATAAAAAAATAAAACCAAAAAAAGAACAAAGAGGTGCAAAGTAAGTTGCCTCCACGTGGTGCGCCTTGGAAACGATTGAAACCGGCTAAAAACTTACATAAACTTATATTTTCACATAATATATATACACACATTTACTCACACATACATTGTTAAATATTTAATGCACAAGGATGTTTTTCTCTTTCGCAAAAGTCGGTCCTATCATAACTATGTAAAATGTTGATATCTTTAAAACAGGAGCAGCTAGGATTTCAATTCAAAGGGATTCTTAACCTAAAAATATCAACAAATACAACCCTGCTTTCAGTTTTTGTCGACATTTTTATGCAACCTATATTTGCTTCCTACCCACCGTGATATACAGTTAAATAATTCATGAGAAAACTTTTTTCAAAAGTTTATTAAAAGTACTGGTTATTTTTAATTAGTAATGATATTTTCGAAATAAGATTCATCATCAGAAAATACTTTACCTCGAATCGTTTTGTTGATTGCAGGTTGAAAATGATGAAATTGTCGTGTATTTGTGGTAGCAGTCGCCTTACTCATACGCTTATTATGTGCTTTGTGATCCGATTCCGAGCAATAATCTGTTATTTTTTATTTGTATATGTATTTTTTTATTTAAAATTTCTGCGACAATGCTTAGATATTTTGTATTTTTTCATACATATATATTTATTACAGCTGTTGCGGTTTTCGGAATGGACAAGATTCCGAGCAGCAGGATCGCTGGATATCGTGCTGGGTATGCGGTCTGAAAGGACGAGTTCTAGAGCCGCACTGCCTGGGCAGGTGGAAAGGACTAGTTTCCACGCCGCGTCTTCGCTTCTCTATATTTAAGTAATTACAATCCAGTAGGCTGTGTTCGGTCAGAAAGGACAAGCTTCCGAGCCGCACTGACACTGGTGTTGGGTAGTCGGCCTGAAAGGAGGAGTTCCAGAGCCGAAATTGATATATTGCGGATATAGAAATTTATTATATTGCGCATCATTTGATTATATCGAAGAAATCCTTTCTTTTTGGTCTTCTTGCATATCTCGGGCTAAGAAGATCTCTAGCTAGTCGATTTGGATGGTGGTTCATTAACCGTGCTGAGTAACCGGAGCTTAGCCCTCTTATGTCCTCATGCACCGTATTTATGTTAAGATATTTGTGGACATTCGCACTTTGGATGTACCATGGCGCTCCGCATATGGCGCGTAAAATTTTCGACTGCAGTCTTTGAAGTCTGTTCAAAATGGAATTGCACGCTGTGCCCCAAAGCCCGACTCCATATGCCCAACATGGTTTAATCATCATATTAAAAAGCAACATCTGTTGTCTAGGCTTAATTTAAATTTGTGTCCTATAACCCATTGAAGCTTGCTTGTTTTAGTTTCGCTTGAGAAATTTTTTTTTCTAAATGCTTTTTCCAGTCTTTCCAGTTCCAGTTTTTAAGTCATCTAGTGTCATCCCAAGGTATTTGACACTATCTTTTTGTGGTATAGCCTTGCTGTTTATTTTTAGGGGTGGGCATGTTTCTTTCTTCAAAGTAAATGTTGTCTGAACACACTTGCTTTCGTTAACCTTTATCCTTCAAGAACCTAGCCATACCTCTAACTTTTTTAAATATTCTTGCAGCTCGTAAGAAGCCTCTGTAGGGTCTGAACTATTGCTTAGGATAGCTGTACGGTTGCCAGACGTACTGATTTTTCAACTCTTGTACTGATTTTCGTCATCTCTTCAATCAGTACGCTAATGTCCTGATTTTTCAAAATTTGTACTGATTTGTACTGAATTTTAAATCCAAGCAAAATACTTTAGGGTTTTCTTAAGGTTTTTACATAACGTTGCAACTTCCTTAAACTATAATGTAAAAAGTAAGAAGAAAATAATTTACAGCCTTATTCTGTATCACGAACGATAGGCAACACGAACGATTCGTCTGCAGAGGAGTGCTTCAAAAATTAGTCCGGCGGCATCATTTTAGCCGGTTTAAACGAAACCGAGACCATTGCAACGTAATGTATGAAAAGCAAGACGAAGACGACCGATAGAGTTTAAAATCTCAATCAGAGAGGTTGTCGTCTGCAGACGAATCGTTCGTTTTGCCTATCGTTCGTGATGCAGAATAAGGCCCTTAATTATAGTTGACATGTTTCAGATAATATTTGATATTCCCAAAAAATGAATACAACAAAAATATCAATCGTTTTACGGGAATATCATCGGGTCATTACGAACCAGTTGCGATAATATGATGGAGCTTAAATTAATTTTGTCATGTGTTGTTAGTTATCTCGAAAATAACTTTCAGTTTAATAACAAATTTGCCTATAAATTACAATTCTTTTTTCACACATTGTAAAAGAGTTTTGCATACGAAACAAAGAGTTAGATACTCTTTTTAGCGAATTCTTAGTCTTTCAAAGTTTTGCGTAGTGGTTGAATATAGTAGCGGAAAAAATTTATTTAAGCCATGAGGAAAGTCCTTAAATAGTGATACTTTTCCACAGTTTGAAATAAATATAAAATTTAGTTTGTTTTAACAACTGAGAGGATCTTAAGTATATAGTTTGCTTCCTGACGCAAGGAGAGAAATCGACAGGGAAATTTCTTAAATTGGACTTCAAATTAAAAGTTATTTTAAAATGAAATGTATAGAATTCTTTGACTATTTAAACATTCATTAGACATTCAAAAATGTCATAAATATGAAATAAATATAACTCATGTTAAAATGAATAACACTTTCATTTTTTATGAACTATATTTTATTTATATATATACCAAAATATTGCTAAAAACAAGTTCTCTGGCGTTTTAAAGTATTATCTGTTACCTACATTCATAATTTTACTTTGAATAGAAATGTACTGAAAAGCACTGATTTTTTAGCATGAAAAAGTCTAACGTACTGATACGCGCATAAAAAATCTGGCAACCCTAGATAGCTGTGTCATCAGCAAACGTTGAAATGGTTAGACTATCATCAATTGGCAAATCACGAGTAAATATATATTACGTACAATATAGGTTCTAGAACACTGCC
>NW_023458980.1:33540-35021 GCF_013731165.1 Rhagoletis pomonella
CACGAGTAAATATATATTACGTACAATATAGGTTCTAGAACACTGCCTCGAGGGACACCTTGGGTGACTTTTCATTCTAAAGGAATTCTGCCTGACTCTGAAGTTTCTCCCCGGCAGAAAGCTTTACAGAATTACGTGCTTATTGGCAGGGAGTGAAACCTTTACTTTGTATATAAGGCCATCCTGCCAGACTTTGTCAAAAGCTTGAGAGATATCCAAAAATACACCAGTGTAGTATTGCTTCCCTGCGAAGGCTTTTCTAATACAAGAAACAATTCTATGAACTTGTTCTACAGTGCCATGTTTTTCACGAAAACCCAACTGATGTGGTGGTATTATTTGGTTACTTGTTAGTGAAGGTTGTAGTTTTTTCAATAGAAGTTTTTCAAATCTTTTGGAAATTACGGAAATGAAGCTAATCGGCCGATATGAACTTACTACCGTCGGATCTTTGCCTCGCTTTGGCACCATAATTATTTCCGAAAGTTTCCATAAGTCGGGGAAGTGCCCCAACTTAAGCATTGAAAAATATTATTAAATTAAAAACGTATGGCAGTTTGTAGAAGCTCCTTTATCATTTCACCTGTAATCCTATCGTAACCAGGCGCTTTATTCTTCTGAGTATCATGAACAATGGTTTTAATTAAATCTTTCTTCATAACCCGAAGCGGATTGGTGATAAGGCTACTGGGGGTACTGAAATATTGGAAGGATGAGAGCCTTCAGTGGGTCTAAAGACTTGTAAAAGATGACAGACGAAAGCGTTTGTTAACCTCATCATTCCGCGCCCAGCTTCCGTTCTGAGTACGTAATGGTGCTTCTCGAAGAAAGGACCTCTTCGCATGCTTCAGTGTTCGCCAAAGGGAGTAGTCAGTCTGTTTCGAAGCAGACAAGGACTGAAGGATCGAATGCGTACTTTTATCTTTTTCGGCTTGCAACAAAATACGTAATTGCTTTGTGCACGCATTCAGCTCCTGTTTGAGCTTCGGAGAGCGAATTCTTTGCCATTCCCTTCTTAATTTGCGCTTTTTACTTATTAAGTTAAGAATGTTTGGGGTGTGCAAGCCAGGGCAGTACGAATTGCGATGTTTAATAGAAGGATTTGGTGTTGCGATTTCTGCGGCCTTAACTATTATGTCAGTGCGATGTTCAGCTGCCCTGTCGATACCATTCTTGGTCCGAATAGCAATTTGCGGGTCAATGTGCGAACTGACATACTTTTCGTATTTTAACCAGTTTGTGTGTTTATTTGTAAGATTTTGTTTTGGTTTTCTTCACAATTAATAAACACTGTAGAAACTCCTTCTAAGCAACACTACCTTCAACACGCCTGCCATTTAACACTACCTTTAACACGCCTACCATGTAGCACCACCTTTAACACCCATACTGCCGTCAACGAATGACAGGTATAGAGAGCGAAAAGTGAAAAATTGCTTCATCACCCAGCAGCGGCAGCGAGCAGACGTTCTACGAAATAA
>NW_023458980.1:35121-38821 GCF_013731165.1 Rhagoletis pomonella
TCTTGAACAACATATACAGTGGCATTTTATCCCTCCATCGGCGCCTCCTTTTGGAGGTCTTTGGGAGGCAGGAGTAAAATCGATGAAATACCATTTGAAGCGCGTTGGCTCAGATTGAATCCTGCCTCAGCCTCCAGCCCGCTGTGCCCGATGTCGAATGATCCTGACGACTTAACAGTGCTTACTCCAGGTCATTTTAACCGGCGATGCGTTATTAGCTCCTCCGGTCATGGAAATTGAAAAAATTTGTCTCCTCGATCGGTGGAAGAACTGCCAGTAGCTGTCGCGATTACAAAAACGCCCAAAGTGGCTAAAAACAAAGAATAATATACAAATAAATGACAGTGTTGGTAAAAGACGAACGAGTTCCGAGCAATGTGTGGCCACTCGGACGCATATTACATACATATCAAGGAGATGATCACCTAGTACGAGTCGTGGAACTAAAAACGCAAAATGGGATACTAAAGCGCCCAATAACTAAGTTATGTCTACTGCCTATCGCAGACAATTGGCACGATTCAAACCAACAACCCATTTCTTAATATCATTTGTATAACTATTTGCTCTCATTCCAGTCTCAGCCCAGTCGAGATTCAACTTATGATAGTGCAGTATCCAAGCATATCATCGGCGGGGACGAATGTTGAAACTCCTTCTAAACAACACTACCTTCAACACGCCTGCCATGTAACACTACCTTTAACACGCCTACCACGTAGCACCACCTTTAACACCCACACTGCCGTCAACGAATGACGGGTTATAAGACAGAGAGCGAAAAGTGAAAAATTGCTTCATCACCCAGCAGCGGCAGCGAGCAGATTTTCTACGAAATAAAATACATTTCTTTTCAATAAATTAATATTACAAACAAATAGTTTAATATATTTATTTTATTTATAAGTAGCGAGTTATCCTACTCAATTGGACTCACGTCAACAAACACTGATAATGTTATGAGGCAGGGTGAATGGTCTGAAGAGAGATAAAATAAGGCTTTTTTAAATATTTTTATGTGAATTTTTTAAGCTTAAACCGTTTTGTCATTCGAGGTGATTTGGCAAAAAACATCTTTAAGAAACTATTTTTGTTCATAAAAAACTCCATTTTTGGAGGTATTTTCAAATCGGTCCAGCTCGCTTAGATCTTTATATTTTTCCGAAATATTTTGGTGGACGTCTTAAAATATAATAGATTTTATAATTCCAATGTAAAAACAGTACCGATTTTTTTTCTAATGTACATTCATATATGTACATATTCACGTATTCATTTTACCGCCCTCAGCTCAGAGATTTCGGTCTGGCTGGCGTAAAAAATATATGCGATTAAAGAGCAGCAACCGTATTAGTGGTCCACCCAATTAAGAGAACACCCAGAAGTGCCGCTGGCTAATTTACAATTTGTACCTATGTATGTATGTATGTAAGTGTTTGAAGTTTTATATTCAAATTCTAATAAGAAATATAAACAAACGTCAACAAAGAGAGAGTGGTGCCTACTTAATTTAGAAATCCCTCGGTTTACTTAACTCTGGGCCAGTTTTCAATGTTCTAAGTTATTGTCTGCTCTAGGAATATAACAATTTTAAGTTACTTAACTTTCTATTTATATATTTAACTCTGGATGTTCTGCAAGTGGGCCTTATATGCGTAAATTTAAAAAAATATTTTTTAGAATGTAGATTAATTAATTTTAGCAATCTTTCAAAAAGTAAAAAAACAGCATCAAAAATCTCATTATTATGATTCCGTTGAAAAGATTTTTTAATACCTTTTTTGAGCTTAAACCGTTTTGTCATTCGAGGTGATTTTGTCAAAAATCATCTTTAAGAAACTATTTTTATTCATAAAAAACTCGATTTTTGGGGGTATTTTCAAATCGGTCAAGCCCGCTTAAATCTTAATATTTTTCCGAAATATTTTGGTGGACATCTTAAAATATAATAGATTTTATAATTCCAATGGCAAAACAGTACCGATTGTTTTTTTATGGGGAGTGATGCAGTCTAATGTACATACATATGTACATACATACATACAGATGCGTGCAAATTATGTTTATTTATTTATTTTTAATAATTTTCATTTAAAATATAATTCAATCTATATCAGAAACCACAATAACAAAAGTTGCAAAGCTTGCACAAATTGCAAAAAAATTAATCAAACTTCAAAAAATTGTCATCAAAATTTCAAAATTTTTAATTAGACTATTAAGAAAATTTTCGGGTATGCAGTTTTGTAGCCCATTCAATTTTAGTATAATAAAGTGCAAGTTTCAAGTCGCTAAACATTACCGTTGATTTTTTAGAATTTTTTTTTGTGGAGGGTGTTGCGCATTTTCTTCCATATAACACATGATCAAAATTTTTTTTACATGGAAAAAAATCGGCAACACCCTCGACAAAAAAAGTTCTAAAAAATCAACGATAATTTTTAGCGACTTGAAACTTCCAATTTATTATACTAAAATTGAATGGGCTACAAAACTGCATACCCCAACATTTTCTATATATTCTAATTAAAAATTTTGAAAATTTGATAACGATTTTTTTAAGTTTGATTATTTTTTTTGCAATTTGTGCAAGCTTTGCAACTTTTGTTATTGTGGTTTCTGCTATAGATTGAACTATATTTTAAATGAAAATTATTAAAAATAAATAAATAAACATAATTTGCAAGCAATATCGTTTTGAATTTCGTTGTTAATTAGTTGCACGCATCTGTATGTACATATTCACGTATTCATTTTTCCGCCTTCAGCTCTGAGATTTCGGTCAGTCTGGCGTAAAAAATATATGCGATTAAAAAGCACCAACCTTATTAGTGGTCCACCCAATTAAGAGTACTCTCAGAAGTGCCGCTGGCCAATTTACAATTTGTGCCTATATATGTATGTAGGTAAGGGTTTGAAATTTTATATTCAAATTCTAATAAGAAATGTAAACAAATGTCAAAAAAAGAGGGAGTGGTGCCTACTTAGTTTAGAAATCCCTCGGTTTGCTTAACTCTGGGTCAGTTTTCAATGCTATAAGGTATTGTCTGGTTTAGGAATATAACAATTTAATTTTGGGCTACTTAACTCTCCATTTATATATTTAACTCTGGATGTTCTGCAAGTGGACTTTATGTGCGTAGATTTAAACAAATATTTTTTAGAATATAGATTAATTAGTTTTATGCTGCTAAAATTTTTGGCTTTAATAAATTACAGAAAAATCTCCAATTTAATTAAACCCTAATATTTGAGGTGCATTTTACTTGGTCGTCATAGTACGGCAACGTTCCTGAAATGACCTTCCCGAAATGACGATACCGTGATGCTGATGTACATTGTGCATATTGTAACGGCTATCTCCTAAGAGGCTGCTTGAAAAATAAAAACTAAAGGGAATCAAGGTAGGAGTACGCATTCGAGGCTGGTCTGCATACCTGGCTGTGCTGCGGCTTAGCTCACGGAAAATGGGCGTGAGCTTGCCCCGGTACATACTGCGATGACCGTACAAAAAAAATATAGTAGTGTGCAGAAACAACAAAAACGAACCAGCGATTTTCTTATGAAGCAGCAAAACGCAATTCTTTTTATTCCAATAGTCCCGTATCCGCTTCGCTGATCTGGTCTGACAGGGCTTTTCACCACTGTCTGCAAGTGTGCATATCTCGGAAAAACTTTTCGTGCTTTCGAACTTCCCTGC
>NW_023458980.1:38921-42228 GCF_013731165.1 Rhagoletis pomonella
GCCTCAAAATATTCGTCAAATAACTCGGATGGTTTCTGTTTCCGTCGTCTAATGTCGTCACGCATTTCCGAATCCGTAGAAAATTCTTTAAACTGTTGACGCAATGCTTCGCATAAGCTGAACCACTCCAGATGGTCTGCATGTTGCCGATAACGCCAGAAGCATTGTAGGGCTTTACCGTCGAAAATGGAATGTACATGCTGACACAAGACGTCAAAATTTCCATTCAAGTGCAATGAAGTCAAGCTGTTGATACGGTATATAAACTAATCTACAGACATGCTGTCGGTGGAACCATTAAAACGTGTCTGCCACTTTCTAATTAGGTTCGATATCGTTTCGTTTGCTAACCATAGATTACCAATTCCTAGCGACTCTGTTCTACGTTGATTGTTAAATATGCGCCTAGAGCTGCGTTCATCGAAAGGAGTTTCGCGTGGCCACTCTGGTGGATCGCCACGTCTGGAATGAATAGGTGACGGTATTCCGGGTCTTCCTAAATGCATGTTTTGAAAAATCGTTCTCACTTCAGTTGCAAGTGTGTTCGAAATTTCGTTTCGAAAATATGACATAGACTGCGAAATGTTTTCCTGTATTCGACGTTCGGAAATCGTATTAATTTTAGGTGTAGGATTTGCAGTAGTCCCGAGGTGATTTTTAGGACTTTGCCCTCGATCCGGAGCACGTCTTACCTCGGCCGCACCGCACTGTTGCGGGTTGCCTTGAGCATACCGGCGGGTATTTCGACGATCGCGCGGAATAGCGCCCGTTCCTTTACTAACTGATTCCGAAACAGTTTTTAGGTCGGATGCCAGGCAGGCTTGTCGACAGACTGGACAGGTCTGGTTTTTATCGAACCATGTACGAATACAAGTGGAATGAAAATGATGCTTACACGGAGTTTCCACCTTTTCGCTGTTTGTATGCAAATTTTCGCTACAAATCGTACAGATCGTGTTGTTTACCTTGTCGTGGCCTACGCCACCAGCGGAATTGTCCGGACTGTGCGTGATCGGCATTATCGCCCTTAATGTGCTCCAACTGGCAACAAAACTCAAAACTCTCAAAGACAATTTCTAAATATCTTAAGTTACACGTATAATCTATGTATAATGAACCTCTCCAACTAACAATAACAATGGTAATTTTTATTTTTATTTTATTTTATTTATTTTTTTTATCTCTTTCTTTCCTTTTGATGAGTCAAGGGTTAAAACACACGATTTCTAAATTGAACTGAGTGTTTGAAACCTCTTCTCACTAGCTGCGTTTTTCCGTCGTTTCGACGGTTTGCATACGCCCAACGGAGTCCGTAGGGTAGGGAAAGTCGCCTCCCTGTGACCAGTCTTCAGGTCCTGTAACAATCACTGGGTGTTAAGTCCAGTAACCTCCATGAGCTACGGGCGACAGCACTGTAAATCTGGCTGATTAAAATTCGATGTTCTGACTGGAGGACTGATTTGGTTTGCACCGTACAGGTGACTGCAATGGAAAGTTTCCATTACCATTATGATATGAAGGAGAAATACCTCTAAAAATTCGGGCATACCTGTTTTTTTCCTGTTTCCGCTGGTAGCTTTTCAATTTCTCAAGCTATATCAAATGGCTGCTCGATGAAATTATATTTCACTCGACTCCGCTTAAACACTTGAACAGAACTTAATTACTCTTTTTTAGGCGCCTTAATTTAAAACAAATTTTTCTACGCTTGTTCACCGCGTTGTCTGACTCGTTTCTGGTCTGCAATTTTTTCATAAATGCACGAGCATTAGGAAAATTTCTTAGCTGTACGTCAACTTTGCCTACAACGGTATAATCAGGCGATCCGGCATATAACAATAGAACTTGCTCGCTTCAGAGATGTATTATGTATTTATGTACGTATGCATGTAGCTATGTACTAGTGGTTTATCATACCTTAACGCTTGCTCACGCTCATTGCCTATGCATATGGGCAAATCTAGAAAATAGGCACACTTTCAAACAAAAAATTTTAATTTTTAAATTTGTGAGCACACCTATGTTTTATATATCATTTTATTCGTAATCTCTTAATAAATCTATTAATATAAGTGTAATTCATATTCATCAAGTGCTTCAAAAGTTAGACGAGGAATAAGCATGAAATAGAAAACAAAAGAATAAGCTGGGTTGAAATTACGCTGTTCAAGTTGTAAACTTTGAGGAAAGATTTTGAAAGTTGAACTCACTTAATTGGGATGTTCTAAATTCAATGGCATGCCCTGTTTTACCAGATTGGCTCCGGTTTTCGAGATAACGGTACTTGAAAATTTGATTAAATTTTAACTATTTTATAAATAACTCCCTCAATTTTGAAGTTATTTTACTAAAATTTTGCACATGACAGTTTTTTAATATTACCTTAATTATTTCTTAAAATTATCGAAATAGGTTAACATTAACATATGGCTCCAATACAACTGATTACTCAGATATGTGTTTTTGCGCAATAACTCAATACATACTTAAAAAGTTCTTAAACTTAAATGCTTCAAAAACTATACGCGATAAACCGAAAATTTTGAAAATTGTGAAATGTGGAATTACAGACTTTGAGTTACTTGCCATTTCGTTATTTTTTAATGCACACTTTTCTTACCTACTACATTTGAAGTGTACACATAAGTACTAATTGCACATACAATTTCAAATCAGTATATGGTGTGCTTCAAAAGTTATGGCATAATTAATTTTTTCACCTCTTAAAAATTACATAAAAAATTCACTTGTTTTCATTATTATTTTTTATTTAAACACCTATAATTCAAAAGTTATGCGGCAAATTGATCCAAATTTTTTTTGAGGCTTCAAGTATACGTCAATGAATTATATCCAAAAGCAACCAGGTTGATATAGTTTCCAACAGGGAAAATAAAGCTAAAAAACACCAAGGTTACCTGTTTTTTAGATTTGCCCATATACGTTTTTTTGTGAAAGCTGATAGTTTACGAGTTATTAGAGTTTAAACGTAGCTTTTCTATTTCCAATCTGGCCACTCGGGTACAGCATCCAATGTCCCAAGAATTGAGTCTTAAGATAAAATAAAAAGAAACCTTTCAGAAACAGTGCTAATGGTGTATTAAATATAGTGTTTTCTAGTGGAATGGGAGCCAAAATCCAAAATTAAAAAAAGTGACATTTTGAACGGTATTTTGAGGGTTAAGTTATTGTTGTTGTAACTGCTCTATAGTTTTCCTATATTATATGATCATTTATCTTCACGACAAAGAAATTTTCATTCCATTATCTCATTTCTAAGCGAAGATCTACGATTTTGAAAAAAAAA
>NW_023458980.1:42328-45562 GCF_013731165.1 Rhagoletis pomonella
GACGAGGGGTCGAGGCCAAAGTACTGAAGTGTGAGGGAAATAAGCTAAATGTCATGCAGACCCCTACTGGTTGGATCCGCCGGCATCAAAACCAGCTGAGAGGCAACAAACTAAATGAGTCAGAACAAGTCGATGTTGACATTGATTTGGAACCTGCGGACTCCTTATCGAGAAAAAATAGCACACAAGTGCCTCGCGATGAACCACCTCATCACTCAACTGCGCAGACGCCGCCTAATAACGAGCAGACATATCGTCAGTTACCGAAACCCAGTACCAATTCACCATTAACGCCGCTCAGACGTTCGCAAAGGATAAGAAAGGTACCTGTTAAATTAAATCTTAAAAAAAATATATATTAATTTTGTAATATATACAGAAAATTAAGCCCAGGGGAATGTAAGAAGTGTAATACCTTCTGGCCACCCTATTTAGGAACTTAAATTGTAAATCAACGTGGCAGCACTTGGGTAACCTTCTTGACTTTGAATTCTTTCCATTGCTTTTGCTGCTAATAGCTACCACGCGGTTTTACAAGTCGTTCGATTAGACAAATTAATCTTAAGGAATCTGCTGTAACTTGAATTGCATTTATAGAATAAACTGTTCCGTAAGTTAACAGTTTTCACACACTTTTTTTTTATTAATTATACTTGCATTTATTTGTTGGATCTGCTTATTTTACATCTATTAATCCTAACAAAAAGTTTAAAAATCTTATGTCTAATTTTACAATAATATAGCTCAAACCCTGGGGTTGAGCCCTGTTCGTTTAACGTCGCTCAATGAGAGGCTGGTAGATCTCTTCTTCGCAGGCGTGTTATATTTGTTGTGTTGCACAGGCCACTTGCCAGAGGATTTGTGTGGTTACGCAGTTTTATTTTGTATTTTTCTCTGCTGCTATCGATTACAGATTTAACCATCGGTATACCAAGGTCTCTATGTATATTTTCATTGCGGACATACCACGGTTCTCCCGTTAAGGCCCTTAGCGTTTTAGATTGGAATCTCTGGATCCTGTCAATGTTGGTTGCACATGTCGTACCCCACAGTTGAATACCATACATCCATATAGGCTTAATCACTGTATTATATAAAAGTACTTTATAATCTAGTTTCAGTTTTGATATACTGTTTATAAGCCAGTTCACGCTAGCTGACTTTAGCTTCATTTGTGTAATCTTGGTTGATATGTGTTTGCGCCAAGTTAGTCTCCTATCCAAGTGTATTCCTAGATACAGTACCGAACAAAAGTGTTGGCACAGTGAATTTTTCGCAATATATGCAAAGTTTTTAGTCTAATTTAGTTTCGATAGTTTTTTTATAAAAATATAGTTCATTTTACACCAGAAAACGTAATAATAAAATCCTTAAACTTTGTGCAAGACTCAGGAGAATTCATTAAATTTGCACACTAATTTGCAACTTTTTATTCAGATTTTTTAGAAAAATTCTAAGTATGCAGTTTTATAGTCCATTCAATTTTAGTATGACAAAATGCAAGTTTAAAGTTGCTAGAAAATCGCGTTGATTTTTGGCAATTTTTTTAGTGCAAGGTGTTGCTCATTTTCTCCATACAAAAAATATTTGTCGAATTACTTTGTATGGAAGAATTTTCGTGAAAAAAAAATATCAAAAATCAATGCGATTTTCTAGCGACTTCAAACTTGCACTTTGTTGTACTAAATTTGAATGCGCTATAGAACTGCATAAATAGAATTTTTCTAAAAAATCTGAATAAAAAGTTGCAAATTAGTGTGCAAATTTAATGAATTTTCCTGAGTTTTGCACAAAGTTTAGAGATTTTATTATTATGTTTTCTGGTGTAGAATGAACAAAATTTTTATAAAAAATTATCGAAAATAAAGTAGAATAAAAAACTTTGCATATATTGCGAAAAATTCGCTGTGCCAATACTTCTGTTCGACACTGTATGTCACCTCATTGGCTTGTGGAATATGGACATTATTTAATTTGATTGGGGGGCATACTTGCGGTCTGAATGAAAATGTTGTATGTTTACTCTTCTGTTCGTTGACTTTTATGCGCCAGTTTGCCAGCCATTCTTCTATGCGTAGTAAATGTTCCTCTGGTGCTCTTGAAGCTCTGTTGGGACATTTATTACTAAGGCGGTATCATCAGCGAAGGTGGATGTGAGTATATCCTTGCTAGTTGGAATATCTGAAGTGTAGATGATATACAGCGTAGGCCCGAGTACACTACCTTGAGGAACGCCAGCCGTTATCTACATGTCTTTTGAAGTGAAATTAGATACTCTAACAGCAAATTTTCTGTTAGTTATGTATGATTCAAATATTTTGTGGAATTCCGGCGGCAACAATTTTTTTATTTTATATATAAGACCATCGTGCCACACTTGGTCGAAGGCTTGTGGCACATCGAGAAAAATGGCAGAGCAGTACTCTCTGAGCTCAAATGCCATTCTGATTTCATTTGTAATTCGATTAACTTGTTCAATTGTACCATGTTTTTCTCGGAAGCCAAATTGGTGTGCTGGTATTAAATTTCGTTCATGGAGAAAGGGAGATATCTTTGATAGGAGTACTTTTTCGAATACTTCTGAAAGAGAGGGCAGTAAGCTTATTGGTCTGTATGAGGACGGCTGTTGCGTCTTTTCCAGGTTTGGTTATCACGATTATCTTCGGCCTTTTCCATGATTTCGGAAAGTAACCGAATTTGAGGATAGCGTTGAAAAGGTCAGAAAGAATTGCTAGTGTAACATTCGGTAGCTCTATTAGCATTTTCGGAGTTATAAAATCAGCACCCGGCGATTTCTTTGGATTAAGCTGCTTTACTATAGCTTTTATTTCTAAAGAGTTCGTCTTGCTAGGTGTGTATAGCTCATTTGTATTTTTGGTTAGCCGTGGCAGCCTGAAGTTGTTCGTTGGACAGTTTGGCTGAAACACATTCTTTAAATGGTGTGAAAAACACTGGGCTCTCTCCTGCTCACTACGAGCCCAGTTCCACTTTGGTTCCTAATTGGAATTTCCGTAGCCACTGGTGGTTTCAAGTATTATAGCGATTTCCATAGAGAGTATCTTTCAGTAGAATTCGGGGAAAGCTTCCTAATGTACCTTTGCAAGTTGCGATCCTCTGGACGTTTGAGTGCTTGTTTCAGTTTTCTACTGGCAGCTTTATACAGTAGCTGTGAGGTTGGTGAGCGATGGCTCTGCCACTGTCTTCTTAGGCGCCGCTTTTCTGCCACAAGTTTTT
>NW_023458980.1:45662-48136 GCF_013731165.1 Rhagoletis pomonella
CTACGAGCCCAGGTTCCACTTTGGTTCCTAATTGGAGTTTCCGTAGCCAGTGGTGGTTTGAAGTATTTCAGCGATTTCCATAGAGAGTATCTTTCAGTAGAATTCGGGGAAAGCTTCCTAATGTACCTTTGCAAGTTGTGATCCTCTGGATGTTTGAGTGCTTGTTTCAGTTTTCTACTGGCAGCTTTATACAGTAGCTGTGAGGTTGGTGAGCGATGGCTCTGCCACTGTCTTCTTAGGCGCCGCTTTTCTGCCACAAGTTTTTCTATTTCGGTATTTGTAACTGATGTATGCATGCCTAGGTGGTACTTGGACTTGATTTGGTGCTGCCAGGCCAGCGGCTGAAGTAAAGGTTTCTTTAAAATGTTCAACAAGGGAGTCTATATCACGCTTGCAGTTAAGTGCAGCGTTTAATTTAAGGTGACTACTGATGTACTTTTTATATTTAAGCCAGTTTGTGTTATTTGAAGTTAGAAGAGGCTCAATCTCGATATTTTGGGTCTGTTCATATAGTTTTATTAATATAGGGGAGTGATCGGATGATATAGCATTCGCACATTTATTTAAACCAAACGCAAATCAATTTAACCCAAACGCAAATCAATTTAACCCAAACGCAAATCAATTTAACCCAAACGCAAATTAAATTAAACCAAACGCAAATTAATTTAACCCAAACTCAAATTAATTTAACCCAAACGCAAATTAATTTCACCCAAACGCAAATTAAATTAAACTAAACGCAAATTAATTTAAACCGAAAACTATCATTGCCACTGTAGATTAGTAGTTGTAGTTTGAATCTATAGCAATGGTGGGCACGCCATAGAACAATTGTTTATGCTCACTTCGCACGTCGTTGGCGAGACAGCAACGGATCAACATCGCGAGTGATTGTTCTGCTTTGTTTCTCGAATGCAAAGATGCCTGCGAGAAATATATATATATATGTATATATGTTGGTAATGCTTGAAAATGCTTTTGATGGAATGAAACGCCTTTCGTGTTGTACGGCATTTAAAACAGGAAATATGCTATTTAATAGACGTTTTTAATATTTCCGTAAAGATAGGGAAAGTTTTGTAAGGAGGAGAAACTCGGTCAAACACTAACATATGTGCAAGCGCCAATCTATTACACAGGTTTCCAAAAAAAAAGTGTATGCATATTAAACCAAACACTATATCCCTATGCTATGCGACATACTGAATGCGAATCCGAGGTCCGTTATCCTCCATCACGTCAGGTTCGTGGTCATTTGAAGGTCAAGTAGGGAAAAATTCATATATAAAATATTTTATATTTCCTACAGGGCTGCTCATGCGGAACAGTTCTCTAACGCTCACCAACACAGCCACAGTTTTACTTTTGCCGACCTATAGCCAGCGTTGCCAGGGTGACATTTTTCCTGTTGACGTTTGGACGTTTTTTGTGTAAAAAATGACGTTTTTTAACTTCCCAGTAATTTTTCTTTGTTACTAAATCTAGTAAGTAGAATTGATTTTGAATTATTTTCTTAATAAATCTTTACAATCTTTGTGTTTTGCTGCAGCTACTTCAAAAGATATTTATTTTTTATACACATATGACTTAAATATGATGCAAACCAAGCCTACGCGCATTTTTTGGATTCTTGGACTAAGGATCCCGTATTCAAAGGCTGGTTGTGTAAACACTTGAGGTTACGAGGCTTGTTGTAATGTTTGCAATTGCACATTAAAAGCCAAATCACGAAGAGCCGATCTATGGCAACACGCACGCTCACAAAAGCATCAAAAACGCTGTGCAGCATAAAACGTCAGAAAAACGGAGCCAACTTTTTTAAGACTTTACTGAAAATGTACGACAACCGAGCCCCTAACCAAATGTCTACAAAAAAAACTTATCAAAAATCAACGCGATTGTTTAGTCCCTTTAAACTTGCACATTACTGCCCTTAAATTTAATGGGCTATCAAACTGCATACTCAAAAAATTCTAAAAAATCTGAATAAAATGTTGATAATCTAGCTGAAAATTTGCAGATTTTTTATAATTTGTGCACAAAGTTTGAAATGTGGATTTATATTTTGTTTGCCATATAATGAGCTTGGCTTTTATAAAAAAATAATAAACATTAAATAAACAAGAGAGAAACAGCCAAAATCGATCAAAATGTTGATGACTTAATCAGCTGATCACAAGTGTATGTATAAAATGATTTTTATATTAACGATCTCAAACCAGTTTACAATGAATTTTAAATGTGTTCTGTCGATATGATATTTTAATATACTTTACGTACATATGTACCTTTGTATGTAATAAAAGTTTAATAAGAACAATTTGTATACATTTATTTAAAAAAAGACGTTTTTGGGTAGGAAATGACGTTTTTTCAGACCAAGAGGGATGTTTTCTCATACCGAAGACCTGGCAGCACTGCCTATAAACATCAAAATATGCTCTCAAAAACTCAAGAGCGCTAACGTTATT
>NW_023458980.1:48236-50551 GCF_013731165.1 Rhagoletis pomonella
AATAACGTTAGCGCTCTTGAGTTTTTGAGAGCATATTTTGATGTTTACAGGCAGTGCTGCCAGGTCTTCGGCATGAGAAAACGTCCCTATTGGTCTGAAAAAACGTCATTTCCTACCCAAAAACGTCTTTTTTTAAATAAATGTATAAAAATTGTTCTTATTAAACTTTTATTACATACAAAGGTACATATGTACGTAAGGTATATTAAAATGTCATATCGACAGAACACATTTAAAATTCATTGTAAACTGGTTTGAGATCGTTAATATGAAAATCATTTTATACATACACTTGTGATCAGCTGATTAAGTCATCAACATTTTGATCGATTTTGGCAGTTTCTCTTTTGTTTATTTAATGTTTATTATTTTTTCATAAAAGCCAAGCTCATTATTTGACAAACAAAATATAAATCCACATTTCAAACTTTGTGCAAAAATTATAAAAAATCTGCAAATTTTCAGCTAGATTATCAACATTTTATTCAGATTTTTTTGAGTATGCAGTTTGATAGCCCATTAAATTTAAGGGCAGTAATATGCAAGTTTAAAGGGACTAAATAATCGCGTTGATTTTAGAAATTTTTTTTTCTTGTAGACATTTGGTTAGGGGCTCGGTTGTCGAAAATGGTAAATTACGCTCTGCTAAGAGGGAGCATAGCAATACTTTAGCCTTTTTTGCGTTCATTACATTTTCAATAAAGTCTTAAAAAAGTTGCCTCCGTTTTATGCTGCACAGCTTTTTTGATGCTTTTGTGAGCGTGCGTGTTGCCATATATCGGCTCTTCGTGATTTGGCTTTTAATGTGCAATTGCAAACATTACAACAAGCCTCGTAACCTCAAGTGTTTACACAACCAGCCTTTGAACACGGGATCCTTAGTCCAAGAATCCAAAAAATGCGCGTAGGCTTGGTTTGCATCATATTTAAGTCATATGTGTATAAAAAATAAATATCTTTTGAAGTAGCTGCAGCAAAACACAAAGATTGTAAAGATCTATTAAGAAAATAATTAAAAATCAGTTCTACTTACAAGATTTAGTAACAAAGAAAAATTATTGGGAAGTTAAAAAACGTAATTTTTTACACAAAAAACGTCCAAACGTCAACAGGATACAAAAAACGTCCGATTGACGTTAAAAATGTCACCCTGGCAACGCTGGCTATAGGTCGGCAAAAGTAAAACTGTGGCTGTGTTGGTGAGCGTAAGAGAACTGTTCCGCATGAGCAGCCCGGTAGGAAATATAAAATATTTTATACATGAATTTTTCCCTACTTGACCTTCAAATGACCACGAACCTGACGTGATGGAGGATAACGGACCTCGGATTCGCATTCAGTATGTCGCATAGCATAGGGATATAGTGTTTGGTTTAATATGCATACACTTTTTTTTTTGGAAACCTGTGTAATAGATTGGCGCTTACACACATGTTACTGTTTGACCGAGTTTCTCCTCCTTACAAAACTTTCCCTATCTTTATGGAGATATTAAAAACGTCTATTAAATAGCATATTTCCTGTTTTAAATGCCGTACAGCACGAAAGGCGTTTCATTCCATCAAAAGCATTTTCAAGCATTACAAACATATATACATATATATATATATTTCTCGCAGGCATCTTTGCATTCGAGAAACAAAGCAGAACATCCACTCGCGATGTTGATCCGTTGCTGTCTCGCCAACGACGTGTGAAGTGAGCATAAACAATTGTTCTATGGCGTGCCCACCATTGCTATTGATTCAAACTACAACTACTAATCTACAGTGGCAATGATAGTTTTCGGTTTAAATTAATTTGCGTTTAGTTTAATTTAATTTGCGTTTGGGTGAAACTAATTTGCGTTTGGGTTAAATTAATTTGCGTTTGGGTTAAATTAATTTGCGTTTGGTTTAATTTAATTTGCGTTTGGGTTAAATTGATTTGCGTTTGGGTTAAATTGATTTGCGTTTGGGTTAAATTGATTTGCGTTTGGTTTAAATAAATGCGCGAATGCTATATCATCCGATCACTCCCCTATATTACTAAAAGTATATGAACAGACAGAAAATATCGAGATTGAGCCTCGTCTAACTTCAAATAACACAAACTGGCTTAAATATAAAAAGTACATCAGTAGTCACCTTAAATTAAACGCTGCACTTAACTGCGAGCGTGATATAGACTCCCTTGTTGAACATTTTAAAGAACCCTTTACTTCAGCCGCTGGCCTGGCAACAACAAATCAAGTCCAAGTACCACCTAGGCATACATCAGTTACAAATACCGAAATAGAAAAACTTGTGGCAGAAAAGCGGCGCCTAAGAAGACAG
>NW_023458980.1:50651-51664 GCF_013731165.1 Rhagoletis pomonella
GTCGAAAATTCCCGTTTGGGTTGCCTCCCATTTGTCTGGCAAATAGCACAATTGTCGTGAATACGTTCTATGTCCTTGTCGATGCCAGGGAACCATACGTAACGCCTTGCCATCTACTTCATTCGACTTTTTCCCCAATGACCCTCATGCAGCATTGCCAGTACCTTATTCCGTAAGGCGCTTGGGATTACTACTCTTGTATGCTCAGTGTGAAGAGTAGTACATCACTCTGTAAGGATAATGAAAACTTGCGATTAATATATGGTAGGAGTTTACCTTCAGATTTCGAAATGTTGACGGGCCAACCGTCTCTAACATAATTGCAAATGCGTTTAAATGTTTCATCTTTCTCCGTATACTCCTTGACGATTTCAGCATTCAGCGGAAACCCTTCTACTGTGATCTGATAAGCGGTATCGATATTTTCCCAGCTACTTTCCTCCTCATCGAATTCCGGATCGTTTCCTGCTGGCAATCTGGAAAGCGCATCTGCGTTGGACTTTCTGTAACGTATTGTGTATTCGTAGGCCTGTAGTAAAATCGCCCAACGTTGAAGGCGATGTAGCAGTCTTTTACATGGATGAAATAGTGTCTTTAACGCTTGATGGTCCCTGAGGAGTTCAAACTTTCTTCCGTAAAGATATTGATGAAATTTAGTTACCCCATATGTAATGGCTAATGCTTCCTTCTCTACTTGGGAGTAACGCCATTGACTGGTGTTAAGGGTTTTAGACGCATGTGCAATTGGTATTTCCGAACGATCGGAATAGCGATGTGATATCGCAGCACTAGCATTGGTGGCTTTGAGGCATCTACAGCCAGTATTATAGGTTGACGGTTATCTTAATGGACCAGCTGATTGAAAAGCGGTTTCTTGACTCGAAGACCATTTAAATAAATGCTTCTAGTTCCTGAATATTTTGCGGTCGGGGCATAAGTTTGATCGCTTCAATTTTATTTTCGGACGGTAGTATCCCATTAGCATCGATGATATGTCCCACATACTCAACTCG
>NW_023458980.1:51764-53971 GCF_013731165.1 Rhagoletis pomonella
GACGAGGGGTCGAGGCCAAAGTACTGAAGTGTGAGGGAAATAAGCTATATGTCTTGCAGACCCCTACTGGTTGGATCTGCCGGCATCAAAACCAGCTGAGAGGCAACAAACTAAATGATTCAGAACAAGTCGATGTTGACATTGATTTGGAACCTGCGGACTCCTTATCGAGAAAAAATAGTACACAAGTGCCTAGCGATGAACCACCTCATCACTCAACTGCGCAGACGCCGCCTAATAACGAGCAGACATATCGTCAGTTACCGAAACCCAGTACCAATTCACCATTAACGCCGCTCAGACGTTCGCAAAGGATAAGAAAGGTACCTGTTAAATTAAATCTTAAAAAAAATATATATTTATTTTGTAATATATACAGAAAATTAAGCCCAGGGGAATGTAAGAAGTGTAATACCTTCTGGCAACCCTATTTAGGAACTTCCATTGTAAGCCAACGTGGCAGCACTTGGGTAACCTTTTTGACTTTGAATTCTTCCATTGCTTTTGCTGCTAATAGCTACCACGCGGTTTTACAAGTCGTTCGATTAGACAAATTAATCTTAAGGAATCTGCTGTAACTTGAATTGCGTTTATAGAATAAACTGTTCCGTAAGTTAACAGTTTTCACACACTTTTTTTTATCAATTATGCTTGCATTTATTGTTGGATCTGCTTATTTTACATCTATTAAGCCTAACAACAAGTTTAAAAATCGTATGTCTAATTTTACAATAATATAGCTCAAACCCTGGGGTTGAGCCCTGTTGGTTTAACGTCGCTCAATGAAAGGCTGGTAGATCTCTTCTTCGCAGGCGTGTTATATTTGTTTTGTTTCACAGGCCACTTGCCAGAGGATTTGGGTGGTTACGCAGTTTTATTTTGTATTTTTCTCTGCTGCTGTCGATTACAGATTTAACAATCGGTATACCAAGATCTCCATACATCCATATAGGCTTAGTCACTGTATTATATAAGAGTACTTTATAATCTAGTTTCAGTTTTGATATACCGTTTATAAGCCAGTTCACGCTAGCTGACTTTAGCTTCATTTGTGTAATCTTGGGTGATATGTGTTTGCGCCAAGTTAGTCTCCTATCCAAGTGTATTCCTAGATATGTCACCTCATTGGCTTGTGGAATATGGACATTATTTAATTAGACTGGGGGGCATACCTGCGGTCTGAATGAAAATGTTGTATGTTTACTCTTCTGTTCGTTGACTTTTATGCGCCAGTTTGCCAGCCATTCTTCTATGCCTAGTAAATGTTCCTCTAGTACTCTTTAAGCTCTGTTGGGACATTTATTACGACTTACTAAGGCGGTATCATCAGCGAAGGTGGATGTGAGTATATCCTTGCTAGTTGGAATATCTGGAGTGTAGATAATATACAGCGTAGGCCCGAGTACACTACCTTGAGGAACGCCAGCCGATATCGACATGTCTTTTGAAGTGAAATTAGGTACTCTAACAGCAAATTTTCTGTTAGTTATGTATGATTCAAATATTTTGTGGAATTCCGGCGGCAACAATTTTTTAATTTTATACATAAGACCGTCGTGCCACACTTTGTCGAAGACTTGTGCCACATCGAGAAAAATTGCAGAGCAGTACTCCCTGAGCTCAAATACCATTCTGATTTCATTTGTAATTCGATTAACTTGTTCAATTGTACCATGTTTTTCTCGGAAGCCAAATTGGTGTGCTGGTATTAAATTGCGTTCATGGAGAAAGGGAGATATCTTTGATAGGAGTACTTTTTCGAATACTTCTGAAAGACAGGGCAGTAAGCTTATTGGTCTGTATGAGGACGGCTGTGTTGCGTCTTTTCCAGGTTTGGCTATCATGATTATCTTCGGCCTTTTCCATGATTTCGGAAAATAACCGAATTTGAGGATAGCGTTGAAAAGGTCAGAAAGAATTGCTAGTGCAACATTGGGTAGCTCTATTAGCATTTTCGAAGTTATAAAATCAGCACCCGGCGATTTCTTTGGATTAAGCTGCTTTACTATAGCTTTTACTTCTAAAGAGTTCGTCTTGCTGGGTGTGTATAGCTCATTTGTATTTTTGGTTAGCCGTGGCAGCCTGAAGTTGTTCGTTGGACAGTTTGGCTGAAACACATTCTTTAAATGGTGTGAAAAACACTCGGCTCTCTCCTGCTCACTACGAGCCCAGGTTCCACTTTGGTTCCTAATTGGAGTTTCCGTAGC
>NW_023458980.1:54071-55426 GCF_013731165.1 Rhagoletis pomonella
TCATACTGCATATCTCTGAATGTGTTCATGGAAGAGTACTGGAACTTGGTATGTACAAGATATATAAAACGCGAGTGGTCATGAAGAAAAGTTGGGGCTATTGGAAAAAGGGACGTGGCACCTCCCATGGTAAATTACCCGAAAATGGTATAGAGATATATGAAATCAATCCCATGCTCTTCGTGGAAATTGGAGTTATTTGAAAAGGGGACGTGGCGCCTTTCAAACGCACTGAAACTATTACGGATCTTTGTATGCAGGTACAGTTTTTCTAAGTTATTTAAGACGGCAAATATGCCTTCTGACAACCACCAAACCGTAATATTAGAAGACAAATGCGTCACTAAAAATCATGAACGTGAACTCTTGGTGAAAATGTTGGACCAAAATTTTTCAATACACGGTTAAAAATTTCGGTTTTAATTTTAAACTTTTGGACTATATATATGACCAAACTACATAAATTCCGTTTCAAATACAAACCTAAATTAAAACTAGTAATTTTTAGCAAAAAAAAAACCGACTTCAACTCCCATATAAAAAAAATATATATATATATCTCAAGATCCACTGATCGGATCTCAATCAGATTAGTATGGGACCACCTCTGAGACACTACCTTTCCGATGCAAAATTATCGAAATCGGTTGACGTGGTCCAAAGTTATGCGGTAACATACATAACAAAAAAAAAATATTCCGACAAACTGATAACCTCCTCCTTTTTTGGAAGTCGGTTAAAAAAAAGAGGGCACATATGTTGGGTTTAGAATTTAAACATTTCGGTTTAAATTTTGAACCCAAACATTTTCATAATTAAGAATAAAAAATTAAAATAAAATTTCATGCTCCGTCTGATGGGTATTGAACCCGGACAGCCTTAGTAGCAACCAATTGTATCAAGCAGTTTTGCACACTCAGCTACAGCCACGCATGTAAATGTGCTTTCATATGTTGAGTTTGAATCAACACCACATTTCGCTGTGTGCAAAAATTTTCTATTTCGGTTTATATTTTAAACCAAATTTTCTATATATGAAACCTAGAAACTAGAATTAAAACATTTTGGTTTGATTTTTAAGCCACGAACTTTTTGGACTAAAATTTAAACCACAATATATTAAAAACTGCTTAAAACTATTGACTGATTTAAAAAGTAGACTATAGATAATTAAAAAAAGCAGTAGTCCCAGCGCGGTTTAAAAATTAAACCCAAATATTTGACCGTGTACAAAAAATTTATTTTGGGCGGGACGAAGTTCGCCGTGTCTGCCAGTATACAGATAAAAGAATACTTTCAACCGCGTCGTGGTAGGTTGTATCATGGAGTTTCTCCTCCATGTCAAAGACTGCGTC
>NW_023458980.1:55526-56532 GCF_013731165.1 Rhagoletis pomonella
AAACTTTTGGACTATATATATGACCAAACTACATAAATTCGGTTTCAAATACAAACCTAAATTAAAAAAAAAGGGCACATATGTTGGGTTTAGAATTTAAACAGTTCGGTTTAAATTTTGAACCCAAACATTTTCATAATTAAGAATAAAAAATAAAAATAAAATTTCATGCTCCGTCTGATGGGGATTGAACCCGGACAGCCTTAGTAGCAACCAATTGTATCAAGCAGCTTTGCACACTCAGCTACAGCCACGCATGTAAATGTGCTTTCATATGTTGAGTTTGAATCAACACCACATTTCGCTGTGTGCAAAAAGTTTCTATTTCGGTTTATATTTTAAACCAAATTTTCTATATATGAAACCTAGAAACTAGAATTAAAACGTTTTGGTTTGATTTTTAAACCACGAACTTTTTGGGCTAAAATTTAAACCACAATATATTAAAAACTGCTTAAAACTATGGACTGGTTTAAAAAGTAGACTATAAAAAATTAAAAAGGGCAGTAGTCCCAGCGCGGTTTAAAAATTAAACCCAAATATTTGACCGTGTACTAAAAATTTATTTTGGGCGGGACGAAGTTCGCCGTGTCTGCCAGTATACAGATAAAATAATACTTTTAACCGCGTCCTGGTAGGTTGTATCATGGAGTTTCTCCTCCATGTCAAAGACTGCGTCAATGCACATCATAGGCAGGATGTCGTTGAGCTCATTATGGAGATCCTTTCCACTCGCTCCACTTATTTTGCTAATTATTTGATGCACCTTCTTGGTGAGCAGTTTTGTCTCCCTAACAGCTTTATGGTGTGCCAACTTGTCAGGTTTTTGGATCACCTAAATTGTATAAATAACATACATATGTACACAGTTTAGTTACGTCAACTGTGTATGTTTTTCTCAACACATGATTTGGTTATAGCTACATTCTTTGATTATAGTTACCAAATCATGTGTTGAAAGCAATATATTTAGCTGACTTTTTTCGGAGTATATATTGAAATAAAT
>NW_023458980.1:56632-68195 GCF_013731165.1 Rhagoletis pomonella
TGGTAGGTTGTATCATGGAGTTTCTCCTCCATGTCAAAGACTGCGTCAATGGACATCATAGGCAGAATGTCGTTGAGCTCATTATGGAGATCCTCTCCAGTCTCTCCACTTATTTTGCTAATTATTTGATGGACCTTCTTGGTGAGCACTTTTGTCTCCCTAACGGCTTTATGGTGTGCCAACTTGTCAGGTTTTTGGATCATCTAAATTGTATAAATAACATACATATGTAGACATGATACTTGACTGAAAATAGACATTTAAAGGGTGACAGGTAATAAGGTCAATGGAAATAAGGTCAATTGACATTATCACCTCTTCAAAAGCTAAATAAAGTCAACAAAAATTTTGAAATAAAGTCATTGCCGCTATTTTCTCATTCAAATGGAAATAGGGTCAGCAATGATTAAAGTATGTCGATTCATAGAAAAAAATGTTGTTCTTACAATAAACATTGCCCCGTAAGTGTTGTTTTTTAATAGATGAAATTTATTGCCAAATCCTCAGTGTAGTGATATTAATCCACACCCAATCAAGAACTACCACCAATTGATTTTATTAAAAAAAAATTTATTACGAATATGCAAAAACACGATGCGTTAACTAAACGCCTGCGCACAGCTGGAATACGAGAAATATCTGAAGAGTGTAGAAATGATCCATAACTTGCAAAACATGTTTCGTTTCCACAAAAATAAAGCGAACACTATTAAATTGAAGAAACAGTCCATGTCCAAAAACGCCGGAGGAACACTGAAAGAATTCTGTGTTTAAAATTAGCATATTTTCCGCAAAATCTTTCTCTCGAACACTCCAAAAGCCGCCTCATCGGATGTTGTCATTGTCAATGCTTCTGGGCCATACACCAGCACGGGCATGATGAGTGACTTATAGAGCGTGGTTTTCGTACGTCGAGACAGGACTTTACTCCTGAGTTGCGTACTCAGTCCAAAATAGCACTTGTTGGCACGAGTGATTCTGCGTTGGATTTCCATGCTGACATTATTATCGGTGTTAATGCTGGTTCCTCAGTAAACGAAATTCTCTACTTTCCCGAAATTGTAACTGTCAACAGTGACGTGGGTGCCAAGCTGTGAATGTGCTGACTGTTTGCTTGATGACAGGAGATACTTGGTCTTGTCCTCGTTTACCACCAGACCCATTCGCTTTGCTTCCTTATCCAACTTAAAAGGCAGAATAGACTTCGCGGTTTTTGATACCGATGATATCGATGTCATCGGCATAAGCCAGCATTTGCATGCTCTTGTAGTAAATTGTTCCTGAGCGGTTCAGTTCTGCAGCTCTTTCTATCTTCTCCAACATGAGATTAAAGAAGTCACATGGAAGGGAGTCGCCCTCTCTGAAACCTCGTTTGGTGGCGAACGGCTCGGAGTGGTCTTTCCCAATTCTGACGGAGCTGGTGGTATTGTTCAACGTCATTTTACACAGCCGTATGAGTTTTGAGGGGATGCCAAATTCAGACATAGCGGCGTATAGGCAACTCCTTTTAGTGCTGTCAAAAGCGGCTTTAAAGTCGACAAATAGATGGTGAGTGTCGATCCTTTTCTCGCGGGTCTTTTCCAAGATTTGGCGTATTGTGAATACCTGGTCTATGGTGGATTTGCCAGGTCTAAAGCCGCACGGATACGGTCCAATCAGCTCGTTGAGGTAGGCACATTTTGGCACTTTTTATCCTCAATATGGCACTTAATAAATAATGATAGTTGGCAGCCCTGATTGGAAGATTTTTACTGTGCACCGGAATAGGTGACAGGTAATAAGATCCACGGAAATAAGGTCAATTTCCCAACCTGGTGCGAAATAAAGTCAATTGACATTATTACCTTTTTAAAAACGAAATAAAATCCATTGACATCATTTCTCTTTCTTCTTTCGCCACACCGCGCGCGCCGCGCTCTCGCCCCGCGTACCCCGCGCGATCGGCGCGGACACCACGTCACGCTACGCCGCGGCCCCGGCCCCCTTTCCCCGTCTCCCACCGCGCTGTAACGCAGGTAGATTTATTTTTTGTATACGTTGAAATAAATGTTTTATATATTTTAAACGTCGAGGGCTTATATTCAATAATACCCTCTATCTGCACACTTTTCACAAAGATGAAATTCTGACTTTAACTGTCATCAGTGATATTAATGCTACGTCATATAACGACAGGTAATAAGTCCCTGATGGTTTCTAAAATCGCAAATTAGTTTTTGTACAAATTGCAGATAGAGGGTATTAATGAATTCAAGCTCTCGATATTTCACATTTTTATGTTTGTAAGTTATTGGAAGCAGGGATGCCAACTTAGCTCAAACCGTGCCATTTGTCCCTATTTTACTTCAAATGGAACTTCATTTTTCAATTTGGCACAAAGTGCCAAAATGGCACTTTTGTAAAAAAAATAACATTTCAATACATTTTTGTGAAATCCGTTGCGTGCATTTCTTTTTCTCACCTAAAATTTTCCAATTTATAAAGGCTATTCAACTGGTTTATGTTATTTTATCATTGCACTTTTTTTGGAAAATGTAGCTTTATTTTATTGCTAAATGTGAATGATTAAAAGGAATGACACCTGTTTTGGCACTGCTGTGTTTTGGGGCAACGACTTGTCTGCAGTAAAAAAGGCTATATTATTTGTGTTTTTTTTTTTTATTGATTGACTGTCAACCTGTGCGGACGTGTTTTTTAATCGCTCCGCCGAGAAGTTATTAATAATTCACGTAAAGCAGGGGAAAAATAGAACAAACGCGAAAAGACAATACTAAACATAAACAAACTTCCTGCTTATTTGCCTGTAATTGTAAATTGCTTTTTCAGAATTTTCGCAATGCTGCGAGAAATTCAAATAAAAGTGCCAACATACAATAAAATAAAAGCAGCTCCGGCCCCACCGCGCTTACCGAATAGTGAAACAAGCACCAAGTGCAGTGAAACGAACCTTGCCGTAACAGAAGCTGACCAAAAGCATTCAGCTGATCGACGAAATGCTTACTTTTCGTTCGTTTCCCCCGCAAACAATACTGGGGTCGAATCGTGACAGACGTAAACGAGTCGGCAATCGTACGAACACAAATTACGTGATCGTTTAATCGAATGAACAATATCGGATGATAACAATCGAAGGCGAACGAATCGTTATTGTTTATTTGGTTATCGATTATTTTTCTCTTCTTCCTTTTTAAGTCACAATAGACATTGAAGTGTCAAAATAAGTGAAAAGTAAATAAAGAAAAGCGGCAAAACTAAAATGGAGCCGAGCCTTTTATTTTATTTAAGCTCTAGCGAAAGCGAAATGACGAAAGTGCGTAAGCAACTTCGGGGCAGAAGCAATCCATTGGCATTATCCGACATTGCGTAAGTAATTATACATAGGAAATAAATTACCTTCTCTACTCCTATACTTTCAGATTCATAAAAAGATTTCGGTTAAGCAAGGAGGCATTCCAGTATGTTTTATCGAAAACAAAAATAAACCGCGATGACACAAAAGCCGTTCCTGGTGCTTTGCAATTGGCTGCAAGCCTCTCACTCCTTGCAAGTGGTAACTATCAGCACACAGTTGGTAGCGATTACCTGATAGGTATGTGCCAGAGCACGGTATCAAAATTGACGTCCAACGTCTTAAAAGAAATGGAAACAAAATTGTGTCCGGAATTTATAAAGTTCCAGCCCAACGAATCTTCAAGATGTAAGGATGGTTTGCGGAAAAATATAATATACCTGGAGGTAGGAAGAGGCGTTCTAATGAAATGCGTAGCGAATCCAATGTTTTTCCTTTTAGTGGTTGGATGCGTAGACGGAACACACATTGGATTACAAAAGCCAATTAGAGAGGAGCACATGTACTTCAACAGGAGAGGTTACCATAGCCTTAACGTTATGCTAGTAAGTTTATTTTCTTTCATTTTAACATATTATTGCTAATATTCCGTTTGCCAGATTTGTGACCACACTTGCGAGATTCTTGCCATAAATTGTCAATATGGAGGTTCAGCCCATGACTCCTGAAAAGGTCCACCACATGTTATTGTTTGGTGAGGTTTTCCCACAAACGGTTGCTTTTCCCTGCGAGCATTTTGGGAGTAAATGCTTTGCCAAGTCAGGGTGTTCGGCCATGAGCTCCGCCATGAGTTCCTTCTGCGTAAAGTTTAATTTATTGTAGTTGGTCCTAACTGCCCGTCTCCACAGGATAAAGTTTATATCTTTATACATATGTTGCCAAAGGAGACCGCTCATTGTTCTTCAAGAGCAATATATATCAGAGCTTATATCTTGCCATCTATTGCCGGCAATTTGGTAGTTTGACAGCTACATGTTCATTTGCATGAAAACTTCGTGGCGCCAACATTATTGATATTTTAATATAAAAGCAAATATTGAACTGTTTTCGGTTAAAATATTTGTAATTATGTACTTGGATATAAAATAGACTATTTTCTAAATTTATTAAGTGAATAAATCCGGCAAAAATACGTTTTAGAAGCCATCTCACAGATGCTTATATCAAGATATAAAAAGCCCACACAAATATTGCCACTGATATAATTTATATCTAGCGACCAAAATGACAGCTGGACAGCAATAAATTTTATCCTGTGGAGACGGCCAGTAAAATAAGAAAAATAGCTATACACTTGTATATGTTTACACAAATTTTATAATTACTTACATTTAAAAAAAAAAATATCAAATTTTGCGCGCGTACGTTCGTCAAATATTAATCGAATGACAGTTCGAACGAATGAGTGCGTTCACTCGCTCGTTCACGCCTGTCATAATACCGAATTACGATATGAGAAGTTCGTTCACGTCTGTCACAATCGGATTTTGTCATTTTTACGTGACGAGTTGCTCGTTCACGACTGTTACGATTCGAGCCCTGATCGCGATAAATCGTTCTTGGCATGCACAGTCGCCAATGTCTCTGGTAGACCAAGTTGTTCTAACGCAACAACAAAGCACTAGCTTAGCAACAAGCACAGTAACAACGGTGTGCGCAGCTCTCACAACAACGACTACAACCACGACTTCAGCAATGACAGCGGTTTCACAACGCAGTTCACCAACACCTGCAAAAACGGCAATTTCGGCACCAGCCCAAGCCAAGCAACGCAGCTCAGCGCAAGTTGACCTACTTAGTCCAACAACCCGTACATTGTCTCAAACGGGTATTGATAGGTATATACAAGTCAAACGAAAATTAAGCCCACAGCAGAAAAAAATTGCAAATCCATCAAAAATTGCAAAAACCAAAACCACTGACATTAACCCTCTACTGGGAAATAAGTTTGCGATTCTGGACAATGAATGTGACAAAGAGCCGAATGAAGTTTCTAAAGCCTCCAATTTATTTACGAGAGCAAAACTGTAGTGAGTTCGTGAATAAATTAACTCAGCTTATTGGAGACAATACGTTCTACGTAACGTCAGTTACCAAGGGCAATATTAAAGAGACCAAACTTCAGATTCTAACTGAAGAAAACACCTTTATGAAGATAAGAAAAACTTCTATACGTACCAGGTCAAAAGCAGCAAAGGACTGCAAGTAGTAATAAAAGGTATAGAATCAAGTGTACCCATTGGTAATATTGCTCATGCTCTAGAGAAGGCAGGATTTTCTGTTAAAAATGTTGTCAATATTATCAACAGAGCAAAAATCGCTCAGCCTATGTTTAAGATAGAACTTAAGCCAGAAACAAAGCCAATGAATAAAAACGCAGTGCACCCAATCTACAACCTACGATACCTTCTACACCGAAGAATAACACTGGAGGAGCCGCGCAAGCGAAACGGTCCCGTACAGTGCACAAATTGTCAAGAATTTAGGCACACCAGAACATACTGTACCTTGCGCCCAGTGTGTGTTGCCTGTGGCGACCTTCACGCTTCCGCTTCTTGCGAGGCTATTAAAGCTGATGTGGCTGTAACGAAATGCAGTAATTGCGGGGGTGACCACACCGCCAATTATAGGGGATGCCCTGTATACAAAGACTTAAAGTCTCGCATGAATTAATCTGGCAACGTTCGTACTGTGCGGTCACTTAAACTTTCGCTTGAAAGAATTTCCAAAGTTTAACTCTTTTACAAAGTGCTAAGCAGTTCTAATTTGTGTTATTCACACCGAAAAAAGTTTACTGAAGCCAAATTCCAATAAATTGACTTGATTTAGTCATAAAGTGCGTTGATTGAAAAGTTTTATTTTGTCGGCCTTCGTGCATATTTGCCTGTTTTGGTGCATTATTGTTGCTTTTGCGTGAGAGTGTAAGGAATATCGCATTTGTTTGTTCATTTTGCTTTCTTTCGCGCTTTACACACACCTTTGTTTATCATCGACAGTCGCTTTCTTGATGACTGCTGATTTTGCTAACTCAGTGGCTTTAAAACTGTTAAGTTCAGCTCGGTTTCTAACCGCAGAGCTCCACAGGCAAACACCGATGGCCTACCAACTGTCATTTTGACGAACAATGTGATTGCAAGTTTTTGTGTGTGGGCACTTTGATGTCTTGAAATAAGCATTTGTGACATAGTTATCACGACATCAGTGTTTTCCTGTGGAAACAGGGCCTAACCTTTGAACTTCACTAAATAAGACCACTAACTATTAAACTGCCAATTACTGTGAGCTTGAAACGTTTTCGTACAATACATTCCTAATTTCGCTATTTTTATTCTTTTTTAATAAAATTCGCTAAAAAGGTCCTGTCTGTTCGAAAAATGTAATGTAAAAGCCGGTTCGAACCGTTTTGTGGCGTGCTGGCTTTGCGATGAACTGTCTCATTTAAAGTGTGCTGGTATTAGTGGGAGAGTTCTGGATATGATTATTGGAGACAATGGACTTCGCTGGTCATGTCCAAAGTGTAAAAAAAACTGTTGTGGATCTCTGTAAACTATTTAGAACCGCTAGAAATGGATTTTCGGAGATAAGCAAAGAGCTAAAACTTCTCAACGAGAAGTTCAAGAAGTATGAGGATGAATTCAAAGAATTTAAATTATTAGATACTTCCTCCTCTCCTTCTCCTGGAAAAGGTCTTAAAAGACGTAGGAGAGGCGTGGAAAATATTGTGTTGAATTCCATCACTGTGGACCTTGATCTTCCGCAGAACCGCCCACTTTTGACTCCGGCTATGAACAAAGAACTCATAAGTTTTAACACACCGATTCCTCAGCGGACTGAATCTCCCCAACCACGTCCTTCTTCTACTGGAGTCTCACTAAATTCCTGTTCAACAGCTTCATCTTAACCCTCCACCACATCTGAAGCCATCTCCGATTGCGTCAACACCGTTCCGAAGGAAGTAGTCCTTCCAAAAACTCCACAACTACATCTCAACCCCCTACCACATCCGGAGCCATCGTTGCTCCTTCCAAAAAGTTTACAGCTGTTCCGCAACCCCCTACCACATCTGAAACCGTTTCCGATTACGTTAACCCCGTCCCGAGGGATTTAATCGTTGTCCCTTCCAAAAAATCGGTCTTTGTATCTAGGTTTTCAAAAGATACCACTGTCGATGATGTGAAGGGGTATTTAACTTCCAGGCTGATAGCAAATGAGTTGCATGTACGCAAGTTCAGATTCTCGTATGAAAGAAGCATTTCTTCTTTTAAAATAGACATATCCGAAGACTGCTTTGATAGAGTAATGAGCCCATCTTTTTGGCCAAGCGGTGCCTTCATTCGCGAATTTGAATTTAGATCTAGACCGCAAGGGCAAAATTTGGCTCAACTTCAGCCTTCCACGTCGGCATCAATAAACTAATAAACAACCTCACTATTACCAAAATGTGAGAGGTTTGAACACAAAGCTATCAAGGTTACACTTGCAGTCCAATGATTTTGACTTCAAAGTACTGGTGTTTACTGAAACCAGGCTCAAGCCGAATGTGTTCAACTCCGAAATTTTGTGTCCTAAGTACTGCTCTCTCTACATGCTATGGTGAAGCCCTCCGATACTGTTATTGTCCAGGGTGACTTCAATCTTGCGGATGTTTCTTGGGATCTAATAGGTGGTATTCTAGTACCAAATACCTCTCGTGATCTCTTCAATAAATTTTTGAACGATCTTTCAGACCTTAGTCTTTACCAGATCAACTCTATTAGAAATAACTTAGGTAAATGTCTGGATTTAGTTTTTGTGGACGACGTTTCCAACGTCACAATAGCCCCTAGCTATGCTTTGATTACCCCTGTTGATTCTCACCACCCACCACTAGAATTGTCCTTGATAAATTCAGGCAACTCGTGTTGCTTTACCAGTAAAAAATCAAGAGCGGAGCGTTACTCATTTAAAACAGCAGATTATAGTAAACTTAGGTTAGAGATATCGAAGATAACTTGGCCCCAGTATGATGGGAATGCTGAAGATAGTGCCTTACATTTTAGCAATTCCTTACGCCATATTTTCAGTAAAATCATTCCTCTTGTTAAGGAAGCTAACGTAACGTCTAACGCTCAGTGGTTTACTGGGGAATTAAAACGCTTAAAAAATCAAAAATCCAAAGCATTTAAGCTTTTTGAAAAATCTGGCTTATCTTCTCACTACTCCGCGTACTCCATTCTTAGGCATAAAAAGTGAACACACCAAAACTGCGACACTTTGGGAAGCTTATAACTTACCCAAAACGAATTCAATATTTTGAAATTCAAATACCATAAGTTGACCATGACCTTAGTTGAACGTGGAAGAATTTCATTTGAATTTGATTCCTAGTTGAGTTAAAAATGCACGAGTTTATAAATGATCCGGCCTTAAGTACACGTAAAGTTGCTAAAAAATTAAAGAGTGCACTATACGGCAGTTTGCAGGGTTTTAATCGGTATAAATAAGGCCTGACAGTTACGAGAAAACCAGGGAGCGGGGGTTAGCATGGTCAAAGTGATAAAAACAGTGCTCTGAAGGTCCTCCGAAGATTTTGTCGCGTTATGTTGCAAAATCCGTACGGAGATCGCAGTTTTTCGTACAAAAGGTAAAGCGGAAAACTTCATTGAGATGTTCTACAGCTCAAACAGAACCCAGACCGAGACGCAAAGCAGAATGTTACAGCGAAATCCCGCATTCGGAAGTTGTATGAATTCTAAATTAAAAAATACAACTGCATTGTTATGGACTACGAAACCTACTGCTATAAAAATTCAAAATATATTGCAGGTCAAGATTTTTATACTGGTGCAAGTCGTCAAGATACCCCTAAAAGTTGTAAGCTGAAAATGAAGTCCAAATTTCCAAAAAACCACATGGTTTGGCAAGCTATTTGATCCTGTGGCCGTAAGAGCAGCCCTTTTTTCCCATCCGGGACAATGAATGATCAAGTTTATCGGGATGAGTGCCTCAAAAGGCGTCTTCTGTCATTTATCAACAGATAAGGAGTAGGCCACTGTTCTAGGCGGACGTGGGAACCTGCCACTATGCCACGGACACATTGCCGTGGTATAATGCAAATAACATCAATTTTGTACCTCACAACTGCAATCCACCCAATAGCCCAGAGCCACGTTCTATTGGGGAATATTGGTCAATTGTCAAAGAAATCTTGCAGAAAACGGGTGAAACAGTGAAAAATATTGAAGAGTGCAAAACAAAGTAGTTGTGCGCATCGCGTAAAGTCGATGATGCAGTCGTGCAGAACATGATGGCGCGTGTGCGATGAAAATACCGATCACTTGCATATGGAGCAAATAATAACTAATATTTTAACATTTTAATAACACCTAAACTTCCAAGTTATATAATACAAAAAAAAAATACTTTCAAAGCCTTCTAGTTTGTTTCTGGTAGTAATTTCTAAGTGCCGCAGTTTTGGTGTGTTCACCCTTTAAATACAATGTATTGAACAAAAAGTGTTACAATAATTATATTCACAGGGTCAATATAGTTTATAATCCCAAATCGTTTTACGCCTTTGTGAACACAAAGCGTAAGACTAACGGTTATCCCTCAACATTGAAGTTAAATGACTTAGGGCCGGTTTCTCTATCTCCGGTTAACACTAATCCCCCGTTACCGACCTTAACGACTCCCTCTTATATGCATGGAGTTAGAACGTCGATAACAATGTTTAACCGGGGAGTTAGTGTTAACCAGAGATGGAGAAACCGGCCCTTAGTCTCCAGTGACGAAAATATTATTGCCGATATGTTTGCTGGTTTCTTCGAGTCAAACTACTCTGCCTGTTCTACATCTTCCCAACTAAATTCGAATCTATCTAGCTACCCATTCTTTCTGCCATCATTTGATTGTATCCGAATTCCATCGATATCTGCTGCGGACGTCCTCATTCATTTGAATTGTTTGAAAAATTCATATACAGGTGGCCCAGACGGTATAACCACAAGTGTTCTTGAAAGTTGTGCAGAGTATTTGTATAAGCCTCTGACAAATATTTTTAATGCTTCCCTAAAACAGGGTGTCTTCCCATCTTCCTGGAAGGATTCGTTTATCTTGCCACTTTATAAAAATAGAAGTAGGACTAACATCGTAAACTATAGAGGAATTGCGAAGCTTTGTGCTATTCCTAAAGTTTTTGAGGCAATCGTTACGGAAGAACTATCTCACTCTATTACTTCTGGTATTGATCTATCGCAACACGGTTTTTACAAAGGTAAATCAACTGTATCCAATCTTCTTGAATTCACTACTTATGTGGCTAATGGGTTTAAAAACAATCTTCGAACGGACGGGATTTACACTTATTTCAGCAAGGCATTTGATAAAGTACATTAGTACCGCAGAAGATAGGGAGCATTTGCAAGCTGACCTAACCTGCATTTTCGAGTGGTGTGATGCAAATTCCACGTCACTCAATTTGAAAAAGTGTAAATTCATGACCTTCTCTAGAAAATCGTTCTACCCAAATTCGTATATGATATTAACCACAATGTTGAGCTAGTGACCAATTTCATTGACCTAGGTGTAACTAAGGATCCGAAACTGGAATTCAAGTCTCACATAAACTCCTGCGTGATTAGGGCTAGAGGATTGTTGGCTTTTCTTAAGCGCTGGGCCAAGGAGTTCAACGATCCTTATGTCACTAAAGTTCTCTTTACCTCTCTAGTTAGACCGATTTTGGAGTATGCGTCTATGGTATGGAATCCTAGTTATCAAATTCATAGTGACAGGCTCGAATAACTGCAGAAACAGTTCGTGTTATTTGCCCTCAAAAATTTATGTTGGGACTCGTCTAAAAATCTCCCACCCTACAAGGATCGCCTGAAGCTTATAGATTTGCCGACGCTTCAGAGTCGTAGAAAGATGCTTGGTGTTCTTTTTCTAATTAAATTAATGAACGGGATGGTCAGTAGTCCCTTTTTACTGAGTGAGATAAATTTTTGTATTCCTACAAGACCCACGAGACATTTTAAACCTATTGTGTAAATCAAACTTTGAAATGCATGATGCTTTTCGGTGTTTATGCAACGATTTTAACAAGCATTATGATTGCTTCGACACATCTGAATCGCTTTTTGTAATAAAGAAAACTTTGCTGAACAAGTTAACTAAATAAACTAAAAAAGCTACGGAAACTCCAATTAGGAACCAAAGTGGAACCTGGGCTCGTAG
>NW_023458980.1:68295-69320 GCF_013731165.1 Rhagoletis pomonella
ATCAGTGATATTAATGCTACGTCATATAACGACAGGTAATAAGTCCCAGATGGTTTCTAAAATCACAAATTAGTTTTTGTGCAAATTGCAGATTGAGGGTATTAATGAATTTGTAAGTTATTGGAAGCAGGGATGCCAACTTAGCTCAAACCGTGCCATTTGTCCCTATTTTACTTCAAATGGAACTTAATTTTTCAATTTGGCACAAAGTGCCAAAATGGCACTTTTGTAAAAAAAATAACATTTCAATACATTTTTGTGAAATCCGTTGCGTGCATTTCTTTTTCTCAACTAAAATTTTCCAATTTATAAAGGCTATTCAACTGGTTTATCTTATTTTATCATTGCACTTTTTTTTTTGGAAAATGTAGCTTTATTTTATTGCTAAATGTGAATGATTAAAAGGAATGACCCTGTTTTGGCACTGCTGTGTTTTGGGGCAACAACTTGTCTGCAGTCAAAAAGCATATAATTTGTGTTTTTTTTTTATTGATTGACTGTCAACCTGTGCGGACGTGTTTTTTAATCGCTCCGCCGAGAAGTTATTAATAATTCACGTAAAGCAGGGGGGAAAAATAGAACAAACGCGAAAAGACAATACTAAACATAAACAAGCTTCCTGCTTATTTGCCTGTAATTGTAAATTGCTTTTTTTAGAATTTTCGCAATGCCGCGAGAAATTCAAATAAAAGTGCCAACATACAATAAAATAAAAGCAGCTCCGGCCCCACCGCGCTTACCGAATAGTGAAACGAGCACCAAGTGCAGTGAAACGAACCTTGCCGTAACAGAAGCTGACCAAAAGCATTCAGCTGATCGACGAAATGCGTACTTTTCGTTCGTTTCCCCCGCAAACAATGCTGGGGTCGAATCGTGACAGACGTGAACGAGTCGGCAATCGTACGAACACAAATTACGTGATCGTTTAATCGAATGAACAATATCGGATGATAACAATCGAAGGCGAACGAATCGTTTTTGTTTATTTGGTTATCGATTATTTTTCTCTTCTTCTTCCTTTTTTA
>NW_023458980.1:69420-70614 GCF_013731165.1 Rhagoletis pomonella
GCCTCAAAATATTCGTCAAATAACTCGGATGGTTTCTGTTTCCGTCGCCTAATGTCGTCACGCATTTCCGAATCCGTACAAAATTCTTTAAACTGTTGACGCAATGCTTCGCATAAGCTGAACCACTCCAGATGGTCTGCATGTTGCCGATACGCCAGAACCATTGTAGGGCTTTACCGTCGAAAATGGAATGTACATGCTGACACAAGACGTCAAAATTTCCATTCGATTTTTAACCGAAATTCCCCACCTCCATGATTTTGACCGTTATACTAATACATATCTATAATAAACTCTTTTTGTAATGAACTTGTACCGAATAAGTGAACTGCGTTTTTTTGAACATTTAACACGCAGGATATAAAATCTGAAAAGCTTTCCAAAAAACCCATTTAACGCAGAAAAAACAAAAACTATTTTACTATTTATTAAAAATATGTTTGTTTTTCATATCTTGTCTTTGATTAACTAACTAATTAATTTATGTACAATTACGCAAATCAGCATGCTCCATATCTAAATTTCTAAACTTATAAGAAGATGCTTTTACCAAATGTATGATACACCTGTAATATGTAAATAAAAGTATATGTATTGTGGTTTAAAAATATACATTTTCTTTAATTACAGATGTAACGGTAATTTTACAAGAAATGATTCAAAAGTTATTAAGGATATCTGTAATAGATCCAGCACCTATCTTCAAGACTGTCTAACACTTAATAAACTTACTAGCGTGGAGGAAATTAAATTGGTAAGTTGCAGCATAAGCTTTGAACCAAGTACTGAGCAGGTATCGAAAAAAAAATTCCCGTAACGAAACCTGATACTAAGGCAATTTTTGCTTCGGATTTTTTGTCCTGGATATGACAGATGTAAAGAGTAACTCTCTTACAACAAATCTCTGAAAACAACAGCGAACTGTATTTAAGGTGGGGGAGACTCTGCTATTGAAAAAAATAAACAAAGAAGGAAAACTGCAGAGAGTTAATTCCAAAATAGGGGAATTTTCTTAGGAAAAACAAAAATATTCAACGTAACCCAGCCCAGTAAATTCTTCGGGCAACAACTTGTCCGCAGTAAAAAAGTATATAATTTGTGCTTTTTTTGTTTTTTTTTTTATTGATTGACTGTCAACCTGTGCGGACGTGTTTTTTAATCGCTCCGCCGAGAAATTATTAATAATTCACGTAA
>NW_023458980.1:70714-76112 GCF_013731165.1 Rhagoletis pomonella
CGTGTTTTTTAATCGCTCCGCCGAGAAATTATTAATAATTCACGTAAAGCAGGGGAAAAAATAGAACAAACGCGAAAAGACAATACTAAACATAAACAAACTTCCTGCTTATTTGCCTGTAATTGTAAATTGCTTTTTCAGAATTTTCGCAATGCCGCGAGAAGTTCAAATAAATGTGCCAACATACAATAAAATAAAAGCAGCTCCGGCCCCTCCGCGCTTACCGAATAGTGAAACAAGCACCAAGTGCAGTGAAACGAACCTTGCCGTAACAGATGCTGACCAAAAGCATTCAGCTGATCGACGAAATGCTTACTTTTCGTTCGTTTCCCCCGCAAACAATGCTGGGGTCGAATCGTTACAGACGTGAACGAGTCGGCAATTGTACGAACACAAATTACGTGATCGTTTAATCGAATGAACAATATCGGATGATAACAATCGAAGGAGAACGAATCGTTATTGTTTATTTGGTTATCGATTATTTTTCTCTTCTTCCTTTTTAAGTCACAATAGACATTGAAGTGTCAAAATAAGTGAAAAGTAAATAAAGAAAAGCGGCAAAACTAAAATGGAGCCGAGCCTTTTATTTTATTTAAGCTCTAGCGAAAGCGAAAATGACGAAAGAGTTGTGCGTAAGCAACTTCGGGGCAGAAGCAATCCATTGGCATTATCCGACAACGCGTAAGTAATTATACATAGGAAATAAATTACCTTCTCTACTCCTATACTTCCAGATTCATCAAAAGATTTCGGTTAAGCAAGGAGGCATTCCAGTATGTTTTATCGAAAACAAACATAAACTGCGATGACACAAAAGCCGTTCCTGCTGCTTTGCAATTGGCTGCAAGCCTCTCACTCCTTGCAAGTGGTAACTATCAGCACACAGTTGATAGCGATTACCTGATAGGTATGTGCACGGTATCAAAATTGACGTCCAACGTCTTAAAAGAAATGGAAACGAAATTGTGTCCGGAATTTATAAAGTTCCAGCCCAACGAATCTTCAAGATGTAAGGAGTGGTTTGCGGAAAAATATAAAATACCTGGAGGTAGGAAGAGGCGTTCTTATGAAATGCGTAGTGAATCCAATGTTTTTCCTTTTAGTGGTTGGATGCGTAGACGGAACACACATTGGATTACAAAAGCCAATTAGAGACGAGCACATGTACTTCAACAGGAAAGGTTACCATAGTCTTAACGTTATGCTAGTAAATTTATTTTCTTTTATTTTAACATTTTATTGCTAATATTCCGTTTGCCAGATTGGTGACCACACTTGCAAGATTCTTGCCATAAATTGTCAATATGGAGATGCAGCCCATGACTCCTGAAAAGGTCCACCACATGTAATTGTTTGGTGAGGTTTTCCCACAAACGGTTGGCCGTTGGTTTTCCCTGCGAGCAGTCTGGGAGTAAACTCTTTGCCAAGTCAGGGTGTTCGGTCATGAACTCCGCCATGAGTTCCTTCTGCGTAGAGTTTAATTTATTGTAGTTGGTCCTAAAATAAGAAAAATAGCTATAAACTTGTATATGTTTGCACAAATTTTATAATTACTTACATTAAAAAAAAAATATCAAATTTTGCGCGCGTACGTTCGTCAAATATTAATCGAATGACAGTTCGAACGAACGAGTGCGTTCACTTGCTCGTTCACGCCTGTCATAATACCGAATTACGATATGAGAAGTTCGTTCACGTCTGTCACAATCCGATTTTGTCATTTTTACGTGACGAGTTGCTCGTTCACGACTGTTACGATTCGAGCCCTGATCGCGATAAATCGTTCTCTCCTTCCCCTCAAACACCTTGGCATGCACAGTCGCCAATGTCTCTGGTAGACCAAGTTGGTCTAACGCAACAACAAAGCACTAGCTTAGCAACAAGCACAGTAACAACGGTGTGCGCAGCTCTCACAACCACGACTACAACCACGGCTTCAGCAATGACAGCGGTTTCACAACGCAGTTCACCCACACCTGCACAAACGGCAATTTCGACACCAGCCCAAGCCAAGCAACGCAGCTCAGCGCAAGTTGACCTACTTAATCCAACAACCCGTACATTGACTCAAACGGGTATTGATAGTTATATACAAGTCAAACGAAAATTAAGCCCACAGCAGAAAAAAATTGCAAACCCATCAAAAATTGCAAAAACGAAAACCACTGACATTAACCCTCTACTGGGAAATAAGTTTGCGATTCTGGACAACGAATGTGACAAAGAGCCGAATGAAGTTTCTAAAGCCAAACCCAAACCGCCCCCAATTTATTTACGAGAGCAAAACTGTAGTGAGTTCGTGAATAAATTAACTCAGCTTATTGGAGACAATACGTTCCACGTAACGTCAGTTACCAAGGGAAATATTAAAGAGACCAAACTTCAGATTCTAACTGAAGAAAACACCTTAATGAATATAAGAAAAACTTCTATACGTACCAGCTCAAAAGCAGCAAAGGACTGCAAGTAGTAATAAACGGTATAGAATCAAGTGTACCCATTGGTAATATTGCTCATGCTCTAGCGAAGGCAGGATTTTCTGTTAAAAATGTTGTCAATATTATCAACAGAGCAAAAATCGCTCAGCCTATGTTTAAGGCAGAACTTAAGCCAGAACAAAGCCAATGAATAAAAACGCAGTGCACCCAATCTACAACCTACGATACCTTCTACACCGAAGAATAACAGTGGAGGAGCCGCACAAGCGAAACGGTCCCGTACAGTGCACAAATTGTGAAGAATTTGGGCGCACCAGAACATACTGTACCTTGCGCCAGTTTGTGTTGCCTGTGGCGACCTTCACGCTTCCGCATCTTGCAAGGCTATCAAAGCTGATGTGGCTGTAAAGAAATGCAGTAATTGCGGAGGTAACCACACCGCCAATTATAGGGGATGCCCTGTATATAAAGACTTAAAGTCTCGCATGAATCAGCGCAACACAGCCGTACGCTCTTCCACCACTCCAACTAGCTCTTATACATACCAACACCTCACGCCATCAACCACTATACCAGGAGCCTTTTTTGCCAATGCGCAGTGAGTTCCCAACGTTTCATTTGCGACGCATTAAAACTACAAACGTAGAAAAGCACGGCGAAATCAAACTCCAATCAAGAAACATTTGGAAATATTCAAAGGAATAATACTGAGCAAATGCAGGCGAACCCCCCTATTGTGGCATAGAAGGAATGATATTGAATCGTACTCATTGTATAACTCAATTCATGTCTACTATGCAAAATATGATTCAAGACCTCATAAAGGCTCACAACCAATTGTTGCAAATTTTAGTCAATAAAAAATGAGTGAATTGAAAATTTGCTTATGGAATGCTAACGGTGTAAACCAGCGTAGATTAGAACTCAGTCAATTTCTCACTGAATACAACATAGATGTTATGTTACTGTCCGAGACACATTTAACAAATAAGTATAATTTCTCCATACCTGGATACAAATTCTATGCCACAAATCACCCAGATGGTAAAGCTCATGGAGGCACAGCGGTCCTGATTAGAAATCGCCTAAAGCACAATATTCTAGAGTCAAAAGCCTACCTGTCTGCAAGCAACTACCATACGCTTACGAAACCACGACCGAGACTTGAATATATCGGCTATTTATTGCCCACCGTGACTTTTAATTTCTGAAAATGACTTTAAAGATTTCTTTGATAGCCTGCGTAATAGATTCCTGGCTGGAGGCGAGTTCAACGCAAACCATACGTACTGGGGATCACGCCTTATTAACCCAAAAGGGCGGCAGCTATACAATACCATTATAAACATGCACAATAGACTAGAGGTCACATCTCCTGGTAAACCTACGTACTGGCCCACCGATATAAAGAAGATACCAGACCTAATAGATTTCGCAATTACAAGAAACATATACAGAAATAACATAACAGCAGAAACTCTACCTGAACTATAACACTCGCACATTTATTTAAACCAAACGCAAATCAATTTAACCTAAACGCAAATCAATTTAACCCAGACGCAAATTAAATTAAACTAAACGCAAATTAATTTAACCCAAACGCAAATTAAATTAAACCAAATGCAAATTAATATATCCCAAACGCAAATTAATTTAACCCAAACGCACATTAATTTCACCCAAACGCAAATTAAATTAAACCAAACGCAAATTAAATTAAACCAACCGCAAATTAAATTTGCACTTTCTTATATTAGAGTGGAGTGCGATATAAAACTGCATACCTAGAATTTTTCCAGCAATCTGAATAGAAAGTTGCAAATTAGTACACAAATTTACTGAATTTTCCTGAGTTTTGCACAAAGTTTAGAGATTTTGTTTTTATGTTTTATGGTGAGGTGTGAACTATATTTTTATTAAAAAATATTGAGAATAATTAGAAACTAAAACTTTGAATATATTGCGAAAAATTCTCTGTGCCAATACTTTTGTCCGGCACTGTATATATTTTTTCTCAAATTAGGTACAATTTAAAAACTTCGTTTTCTATCCCTGGTTCAAGTAAAAATTGCATTGTCCCGTTGCGTTGTGCGAGCGAGTGGCCATTACATATGCACATTAGTTAGGGCCGAAAATCCGCTTTTTTAGAATTTTAATTGGTAATAGCAAAAATATTCATTACGCTCTAAAACAAATCTGTGTGAAATGTGAAAATTTTTGGTCAATATCCTATGTTCGCTCAAGTCAAAGTCCAAGTACTAAAAAAAAATATTTCTTAGCTAACTTCGATTCTCTACAAAAAATGTCCATATAGCAAATTATGTAGGACTAATACTTTCGAAGATTATTGCAATTTTAGTACAAAAATTTATTAATTAATTTATTTACTAATTTTTATTTTTTGAGCATATTGAACTTTGATGGGCTTGGGCGAGCCTAGGATATTGACCAAAAAATTCCAAATTTCACACAGATTTTTTTTTAAAGCATAATGAACCATATTTTTGCTATTACCAATCATAATTATAAAAAAAGCGGATTTTCGGCCCACGCTTATGTACATACAAACATAATGTGAGTGACAAATTTTTTCGCCATCCATGATAAGAACTTAATAAGGTACAATGGTTATCTCGATTCGCTGGCCAAGACTTTTTTAAGGTTTCATTTTAATTTCATATAAAATTTTTGTTGTTTGAGATTGAAAATGAGAATATGTGCTTGGGTTTTAAATTTAAAAGTCATATTGTTTGCAAACGTCAAAAATGTTAAAAGTTGCTCTCAGCGGTTCTACCTTACAATATATATTTTTATCATGATGCCATCAACAAGTATACATATATTAACTTTTTTTAATATGCCTGATGCAAATTCATGGGAGATTGGGTTTATCGTGAAGATAATGTTAATAACGTTAGCGCTCTTGAGTTTTTGAGAGCATATTTTGATGTTTA